>NW_027220300.1:0-31172 GCF_027580195.1 Bos mutus
CGATTATCTAGCAGATGAGCAGGCATGCATCCTGTGGCTCAGCTGGCGATTATCAAGTAGATGAGCAGGCATGAATCATGCGGCCCAGCTTGTGATTATCAAGCAGCTGAGCAGGCATGAATCGTCTGCGGCCCAGCTGGCGATTATCAAGCAGATGAGCAGGCATGAATCATGCGGCCCAGCTGGCGATTATCAAGCAGATGAGCAGGCATGAATCCTGCGGCCAGCTGGCGATTATCAAGCAGATGAGCAGGCGCATAGATCCTGCGGCCCAGCTGGCGATTATCAAGCAGATGAGCAGGCATGAATCATGCGGCCCAGCTGGCGATTATCAAGCAGATGAGCAGGCATGAATCATGCGGCCCAGCTGGCGATTATCAAGCAGATGAGCAGGCATGAATCCTGCGGCCCAGCTGGCGATTATCAAGCAGATGAGCAGCCATGAATCCTGCGGCCCAGCTGGCGATTATCAAGCAGATGAGCAGGCATGAATCCTGCGGCCCAGCTGGCGATTATCAAGCAGATGAGCAGGCATGAATCCTGACGGCTCAGCTGGCGATTATCAAGCAGATGAGCAGGCATGAATCATGTGACCAGGCGCGATTATCAAGCAGATGAGCAGGCATGAATCCTGCGGCTGCCCAGCTGGCGATTATCAAGCAGATGAGCAGGCATGAATCCTGCGGCCCAGCTGGCGATTATCAAGCAGATGAGCAGGCATGAATCCTGCGGCCCAGCTGGCGATTATCAAGCAGATGAGCAGGCATGAATCATGCGGCCCAGCTGGCGATTATCAAGCAGATGAGCAGGCATGAATCCTGCGGCCCAGCTGGCGATTATCAAGCAGATGAGCAGGCATGAATCCTGCGGCCCAGCTGGCGATTATCAAGCAGCTGAGCAGGCATGAATCATGCGGCCCAGCTGGCGATTATCAAGCAGATGAGCAGGCATGAATCCTGCGGCCCAGCTGGCGATTATCAAGCAGATGAGCAGGCATGAATCCTGCGGCCCAGCTGGCGATTATCAAGCAGATGAGCAGGCATGAATCATGCGGCCCAGCTGGCGATTATCAAGCAGCTGAGCAGGCATGAATCCTGCGGCCCAGCTGGCGATTATCAAGCAGATGAGCAGGCATGAATCCTGCGGCCCAGCTGGCGATTATCAAGCAGATGAGCAGGCATGAATCATGCGGCCCAGCTGGCGATTATCAAGCAGATGAGCAGGCATGAATCCTGCGGCCCAGCTGGCGATTATCAAGCAGATGAGCAGGCATGAATCCTGCGGCCCAGCTGGCGATTATCAAGCAGATGAGCAGGCATGAATCCTGCGGCCCAGCTGGCGATTATCAAGCAGATGAGCAGGCATGAATCCTGCGGCCCAGCTGGCGATTATCAAGCAGATGAGCAGGCATGAATCCTGCGGCCCAGCTGGCGATTATCAAGCAGATGAGCAGGCATGAATCCTGCGGCCCAGCTGGCGATTATCAAGCAGATGAGCAGGGCATGAATCCTGCGGCCCAGCTGGCGATTATCAAGCAGATGAGCAGGCATGAATCCTGCGGCCCAGCTGGCGATTATCATGAGCAGGTGACTGCTCAGATGAGCAGGCATGAATCCTGCGGCTCAGCTGGCGTGATTATCAAGCAGATGAGCAGGGCATGAATCCTGCGGCCCAGCTGGCGATTATCAAGCAGATGAGCAGGCATGAATCCTGCGGCCCAGCTGGCGATTATCAAGCAGATGAGCAGGCATGAATCCTGGGGCAGCTGGCGATTATCAAGCAGATGAGCAGGCATGAATCATGCGGCCCAGCTGGCGATTATCAAGCAGATGAGCAGGCATGAATCCTGCGGCCCAGCTGGCGATTATCAAGCAGATGAGCAGGCATGAATCATGCGGCCCAGCTGGCGATTATCAAGCAGATGAGCAGGCATGCATCCTGCGGCCCAGCTGGCGATTATCAAGCAGCTGAGCAGGCGCTAATCGTAACTCTGCTGGGCACTGATCACGTGGCTGTCATGCGATTATCAGGTGACTGAGCAGGCGCTGATCATGGCCCTGCTGGCGATTATCAAGCAGCTGAGCAGGCGCGGATCATGTGCGGCCCAGCTGGCGATTATCAAGCAGATGAGCAGGCATGAATCATGCGGCCCAGCTGGCGATTATCAAGCAGATGAGCAGGCATGAATCCTGCGGCTCAGCTGGCGATTATCAAGCAGCTGAGCAGGCGCTAATCCCGTAACTCAGCAGCGACTTATCACGTGGCTGAGCAGTGATCAGGTGACTGAGGCGCTGATCATGTGATTATCAAGCTGATCAGGAGCTCTCAGGCACGGATCATGTGCCTCAGCAGGCAAGATTATCAAGCAGCTGAGCAGGCATGAATCCTGCGGCCCAGCTGGCGATTATCAAGCAGCTGAGCAGGCATGAATCCTGCGGCCCAGCTGGCGATTATCAAGCAGATGAGCAGGCATGAATCCTGCCTCCAGCTGGCGATTATCAAGCAGATGAGCAGGCATGAATCCTGCGGCCCAGCTGGCGATTATCAAGCAGCTGAGCAGGCATGAATCATGCTGCCCAGCTGGCGATTATCAAGCAGATGAGCAGGCATGAATCATGCGGCCCAGCTGGCGATTATCAAGCAGATGAGCAGGCATGAATCCTGCGGCCCAGCTGGCGATTATCAAGCAGCTGAGCAGGCATAATCCCGTAACTCAGCTGGCGATTATCAAGCAGATGGCTGGCATGAATCCTGCGGAACTGATGGCGTGACAGGCGATGATCAGGTGACTGCTCATGAATCAAGTCTGAGCTCTCCAGATGATGTGCCTCCAGCTGGCGATTATCAAGCAGCTGAGCAGGCATGAATCCTGCGGCCCAGCTGGCGATTATCAAGCAGATGAGCAGGCATGAATCCTGCGGCCCAGCTGGCGATTATCAAGCAGATGAGCAGGCATGAATCATGCGGCCCAGCTGGCGATTATCAAGCAGATGAGCAGGCATGAATCCTGCGGCCCAGCTGGCGATTATCAAGCAGATGAGCAGGCATGAATCATGCGGCCCAGCTGGCGATTATCAAGCAGATGAGCAGGCATGAATCCTGCGGCCCAGCTGGCGATTATCAAGCAGCTGAGCAGGCATGAATCCTGCGGCCCAGCTGGCGATTATCAAGCAGATGAGCAGGCATGAATCAGGTGACCAGCTGGCGATTATCAAGCAGCTGAGCAGGCATGATCAGCTGGCGATCCTGCGGATCATGTGCCTCAGCTGGCGATTATCAAGCAGATGAGCAGGCATGAATCATGCGGCCCAGCTGGCGATTATCAAGCAGATGAGCAGGCATGAATCCTGCGGCCCAGCTGGCGATTATCAAGCAGATGAGCAGGCATGAATCCTGCGGCCCAGCTGGCGATTATCAAGCAGCTGAGCAGGCATGAATCCTGCGGCCCAGCTGGCGACTATCAAGCAGATGAGCAGGCATGAATCATGCGGCCCAGCTTGTGATTATCAAGCAGATGAGCAGGCATGAATCATGCGGCCCAGCTGGCGATTATTCAAGCAGCTGAGCAGGCATGAATCCTGCGGCCCAGCTGGCGATTATCAAGCAGATGAGCAGGCATGAATCCTGCGGCCCAGCTGGCGATTATCAAGCAGATGAGCAGGCATGAATCATGCGGCCCAGCTGGCGATTATCAAGCAGATGAGCAGGCATGAATCATGCGGCCCAGCTGGCGATTATCAAGCAGCTGAGCAGGCATGAAATCCTGCGGCCCAGCTGGCGGTTATCAAGCAGATGAGCAGGCATGAAATCTGCTGCCCAGCTGGCGATTATCAAGCAGCTGAGCAGGCATGAATCCTGCGGCCCAGCTGGCGATTATCAAGCAGATGAGCAGGCATGAATCCTGCGGCCCAGCTGGCGATTATCAAGCAGATGAGCAGGCATGCATCCTGCGGCTCAGCTGGCGATTATCAAGCAGCTGAGCAGGCGCTAATCCCGTAACTCAGCAGGCACTGATCACGTGGCTGTCAAGCCATGATCAGGTGACTGAGGCGCTGATCACGTGACTGCTCATGTGCTGATCAGGTAGCTCTCCTGCACGGATCATGTGCCTCAGCAGGCAGAATCAAGCAGCTGAGCAGGCATGAATCCTGCGGCCCAGCTGGCGATTATCAAGCAGATGAGCAGCCATGAATCCTGCGGCTCAGCTGGCGAGTATCAAGCAGTTGAGCAGGCGCTAATCCCATAACTCAGCAGGAACTGATCACGTGGCTGTCATGCGGTGATCAGGTGACTGAAGGCGCTGATCATGTGACTGCTCATGTGCTGATCAGGAGCTCTCAACACGGATCATGTGCCTCAGCAGGCAAGAATCAAGCAGCTGAGAAGGCATAAATCCTGCGGCCCAGCTGGTGATTATCAAGCAGCTGAGCAGGCATGAATCCTGCGGCCCAGCTGGCGATTATCAAGCAGATGAGCAGGCATGAATCCTGCCTCCAGCTGGCGATTATCAAGCAGATGAGCAGGCATGAATCCTGCGGCCCAGCTGGCGATTATCAAGCAGCTGAGCAGGCATGAATCATGCGGCCCAGCTGGCGATTATCAAGCAGATGAGCAGGCATGAATCATGCGGCCCAGCTGGCGATTATCTAGCAGATGAGCAGGCATGAATCCTGTGGCTCAGCTGGCGATTATCAAGCAGATGAGCAGGCATGAATCATGCGGCCCAGCTGGCGATTATCAAGCAGCTGAGCAGGCATGAATCCTGCGGCCCAGCTGGCGATTATCAAGCAGATGAGCAGGCATGAATCATGCGGCCCAGCTGGCGATTATCAAGCAGATGAGCAGGCATGAATCATGCGGCCCAGCTGGCGATTATGGATGAGCAGGATTATCATGCGGCCCAAGCTGGCGATTATCAAGCAGATGAGCAGGCATGAAATCCTGCGGCCCAGCTGGCGATTATCAAGCAGATGAGCAGGCATGAATCATGCGGCCCAGCTGGCGATTATCAAGCAGATGAGCAGGCATGAATCATGCGGCCCAGCTGGCGATTATCAAGCAGCTGAGCAGGCATGAATCCTGCGGCCCAGCTGGCGATTATCAAGCAGATGAGCAGGCATGAATCCTGCGGCCCAGCTGGCGATTATCAAGCAGATGAGCAGGCATGAATCTGCGGCCCAGCTGGCGATTATCAAGCAGCTGAGCAGGCATGAATCCTGCGGCCCAGCTGGCGATTATCAAGCAGATGAGCAGGCATGAATCATGCGGCCCAGCTGGCGATTATCAAGCAGATGAGCAGGCATGCATCCTGCGGCTCAGCTGGCGATTATCAAGCAGCTGAGCAGGCATGAATCATGCGGCCCAGCTAAGCGATTATCATGCAGCTGAGGCAGGCGTTATCTGCGGCCCATGCGCTGATCAGGTGACTGCAGATGAGCTGATCATGTGATCTGCGGCCCAGCTGGCGATTATCAAGCTCCTGAGCAGGCATGAATCCTGCGGCCCAGCTGGCGATTATCAAGCAGATGAGCAGGCATGAATCCTGCGGCCCAGCTGGCGATTATCAAGCAGATGAGCAGGCATGAATCCTGCGGCTCAGCTGGCGATTATCAAGCAGCTGAGCAGGCGCTAATCCCGTAACTCAGCTGGAACTGATCACGTGGCTGTCATGCGGTGATCAGGTGACTGAAGGCGCTGATCATGTGACTGCTCATGTGCTGATCAGGCAGCTGAGCAGGCGGATCATGTGCCTCAGCAGGCAAGAATCAAGCAGCTGAGCAGGCATGAATCCTGCGGCCCAGCTGGTGATTATCAAGCAGATGAGCAGGCATGAATCCTGCGGCCCAGCTGGCGATTATCAAGCAGATGAGCAGGCATGAATCTGCGGCCCCAGCTGGCGATTATCAAGCAGATGAGCAGGCATGAATCCTGCGACCCAGCTGGCGATTATCAAGCAGCTGAGCAGGCATGAATCATGCGGCCCAGCTGGCGATTATCAAGCAGATGAGCAGGCATGAATCATGCGGCCCAGCTGGCGATTATCAAGCAGATGAGCAGGCATGAATCCTGCGGCCCGCTGGCGATTATCAAGCAGATGAGCAGGCAGCTGGCAGCTGGCGATTATCAAGCAGCTGAGCAGGCATGAATCCTGCGGCCCAGCTGGCGATTATCAAGCAGATGAGCAGGCATGAATCATGCGGCCCAGCTGGCGATTATCAGGTGCAGATGAGCAGGCATGAATCATGCGGCCCCGGCTGGCGATTATCAAGCAGCTGAGCAGGCATGAATCCTGCGGCCCAGCTGGCGATTATCAAGCAGATGAGCAGGCATGAATCCTGCGGCCCAGCTGGCGATTATCAAGCAGATGAGCAGGCATGAATCATGCGGCCCAGCTGGCGATTATCAAGCAGCTGAGCAGGGGCATGATCTGCGGCCCAGCTGGCGATTATCAAGCAGATGAGCAGGCATGAATCATGCGGCCCAGCTGGCGATTATCAAGCAGATGAGCAGGCATGAATCCTGCGGCCCAGCTGGCGATTATCAAGCAGAATGAATCCTGCGGCCCAGCTGGCGATTATCAAGCAGATGAGCAGGCATGAATCCTGCGGCCCAGCTGGCGATTATCAAGCAGATGAGCAGGCATGAATCCTGCGGCCCAGCTGGCGATTATCAAGCAGCTGAGCAGGCATGAATCCTGCGGCCCAGCTGGCGATTATCAAGCAGATGAGCAGGCATGAATCTGCGGCCCAGCTGGCGATTATCAAGCAGATGAGCAGGCATGAATCCTGCGGCCCAGCTGGCGATTATCAAGCAGATGAGCAGGCATGAATCCTGCGGCCCAGCTGGCGATTATCAAGCAGATGAGCAGGCATGAATCCTGCGGCTCAGCTGGCGATTATCAAGCAGCTGAGCAGGCATGAATCCTGTAACCCAGCTGGCGATTATCAAGCAGCTGAGCAGGCGTGAATCAGGTGACTGCCCAGCTGCTCATGGCGATTATCAAGCAGCTGAGCAGGCATGAATCCCAGCTGTAATTATGCCCAGGCTGGCGAATGGCTATCAAGCAGATGATTATCAGGCAGCTGAAGGAAATCTGCTGGCCCAGCTGGCGATTATCAAGCAGATGAGCAGGCATGAATCCTGTGGCCCAGCTGGCGATTATCAAGCAGATGAGCAGGCATGAATCTGCGGCCCAGCTGGCGATTATCAAGCAGCTGAGCAGGCATGAATCATGCGGCCCAGCTGGCGATTATCAAGCAGATGAGCAGGCATGAATCCTGCGGCCCAGCTGGCGATTATCAAGCAGATGAGCAGGCATGAATCTGCGGCCCAGCTGGCGATTATCAAGCAGCTGAGCAGGCATGAATCCTGCGGCCCAGCTGGCGATTATCAAGCAGATGAGCAGGCATGAATCATGCGGCCCAGCTGGCGATTATCAAGCAGATGAGCAGGCATGAATCATGCGGCCCAGCTGGCGATTATCAAGCAGATGAGCAGGCATGAATCCATGCGGCCCAGCTGGCGATTATCAAGCAGATGAGCAGGCATGAATCCTGCGGCCCAGCTGGCGATTATCAAGCAGATGAGCAGGCATGAATCATGCGGCCCAGCTGGCGATTATCAAGCAGATGAGCAGGCATGAATCATGCGGCCCAGCTGGCGATTATCAAGCAGATGAGCAGGCATGAATCCTGCGGCCCAGCTGGCGATTATCAAGCAGATGAGCAGGCATGAATCATGCGGCCCAGCTGGCGATTATCAAGCAGATGAGCAGGCATGAATCCTGCGGCCCAGCTGGCGATTATCAAGCAGATGAGCAGGCATGAATCCTGCGGCCCAGCTGGCGATTATCAAGCAGATGAGCAGGCATGAATCATGCGGCCCAGCTGGCGATTATCAAGCAGATGAGCAGGCATGAATCATGCGGCCCAGCTGGCGATTATCAAGCAGATGAGCAGGCATGAATCCTGCGGCCCAGCTGGCGATTATCAAGCAGATGAGCAGGCATGAATCTGCGGCCCAGCTGGCGATTATCAAGCAGATGAGCAGGCATGAATCATGCGGCCCAGCTGGCGATTATCAAGCAGATGAGCAGGCATGAATCCTGCGGCCCAGCTGGCGATTATCAAGCAGATGAGCAGGCATGAATCCTGCGGCCCAGCTGGCGATTATCAAGCAGATGAGCAGGCATGAATCCTGCGGCTCAGCTGGCGATTATCAAGCAGCTGAGCAGGCATGAATAATCCCGTAACTGCGCAGGCACTGATCACGTGGCTGTATCAAGCTGGTGATCAGGTGACTGAGCAGGCGCTGATCATGTGCCCTGCTCATGCGCTGATCAGGCAGCTGAGCAGGCACGGATCATGTGCCCCAGCTGGCGATTATCAAGCAGCTGAGCAGGCATGAATCCTGCGGCCCAGCTGGCGATTATCAAGCAGATGAGCAGGCATGAATCCTGCGGCCCAGCTGGCGATTATCAAGCAGATGAGCAGGCATGAATCCCGGCCTCAGCTGGCGATTATCAAGCAGATGAGCAGGCATGAATCATGCGGCCCAGTGGCGATTATCAGGTGCTGAGCAGGCGCTGAATCATGCTGCCCAGCTGGCGATTATCAAGCAGATGAGCAGGCATGAATCATGCGGCCCAGCTGGCGATTATCAAGCAGATGAGCAGGCATGAATCCTGCGGCCCAGCTGGCGATTATCAAGCAGATGAGCAGGCATGAATCATGCGGCCCAGCTGGCGATTATCAAGCAGATGAGCAGGCATGAATCCTGCGGCCCTGCCCAGCTGGCGATTATCAAGCAGATGAGCAGGCATGAATCCTGCGGCCCAGCTGGCGATTATCAAGCAGCTGAGCAGGCATGAATCATGCGGCCCAGCTGGCGATTATCAAGCAGATGAGCAGGCATGAATCCTGGTGCCCAGCTGGCGATTATCAAGCAGATGAGCAGGCATGAATCCTGCGGCTCAGCTGGCGATTATCAAGCAGATGAGCAGGCATGAATCAGGTGACCCAGCTGCTGATTATCAAGCAGCTGAGCAGGCATGAATCCTGCGGCCCAGCTGGCGATTATCAAGCAGCTGAGAAGGCATGAATCATGCGGCCCAGCTGGCGATTATCAAGCAGATGAGCAGGCATGAATCCTGCGGCCCAGCTGGCGATTATCAAGCAGATGAGCAGGCATGAATCCTGCGGCCCAGCTGGCGATTATCAAGCAGATGAGCAGGCATGAATCCTGTAACCCAGCTGGCGATTATCACGTGGCTGAGCAGATCAGGTGAATCATGCGCCCAGCTGGCGATTATCAAGCAGATGCAGGCATGAATGCTGATCAGCTGGCTTATCAAGCACTGAGCATGTGAATCCTCAGCCAGCTGGCGATTATCAAGCAGATGAGCAGGCATGAATCCTGCGGCCCAGCTGGCGATTATCAAGCAGATGAGCAGGCATGAATCCTGCGGCCCAGCTGGCGATTATCAAGCAGATGAGCAGGCATGAATCCTGTAACCCAGCTGGCGATTATCAAGCAGCTGAGCAGGCATGATCCTGTGGCCCAGAGGCGCTGAGCTGGCGATTATCAAGCAGATGAGCAGGCATGAATCATGCGATCCCAGCTGGCGATTATCAAGCAGATGAGCAGATGAGCAGGCATGAATCATGCGGCCCAGCTGGCGATTATCAAGCAGCTGAGCAGGCATGAATCCTGCGGCCCAGCTGGCGATTATCAAGCAGATGAGCAGGCATGAATCCTGCGGCCCAGCTGGCGATTATCAAGCAGATGAGCAGGCATGAATCCTGCGGCTCAGCTGGCGATTATCAAGCAGCTGAGCAGGCGCTAATCCCGTAACTCAGCTGGCTGATCACGTGGCTGTCATGCGGTGATCAGGTGACTCTGCGCTGATCTGGTGACTGCTCATGTGCTGATCAGGGAGCTCTCAACACGGATCATGTGCCTAAGCAGGCAAGAATCAAGCAGCTGAGCAGGCATGAATCCTGCGGCCCAGCTGGTGATTATCAAGCAGCTGAGCAGGCATGAATCCTGCGGCCCAGCTGGCGATTATCAAGCAGATGAGCAGGCATGAATCCTGCCGGCCCAGCTGGCGATTATCAAGCAGATGGCATGGCAGCTGGCGATTATCAAGCAGCTGAGCATTCGAATCATGCGGCCCAGTTGGCGATTATCAAGCAGATGAGCAGCATGAATCATGCGGCCCAGCTGGCGATTATCAAGCAGATGAGCAGGCATGCATCCTGTGGCTCAGCTGGCGATTATCAAGCAGCTGAGCAGGCGCTAATCCCGTAACTCAGCAGGCACTGATCACGTGGCTGTCATGCCGTGATCAGGTGACTGAGAGGTGCTGATCATGTGAATGCTCATGTGCTGAGCAGGTAGCTCTCCTGCACGGATCATGTGCCTCAGCATGCAAGTATCAAGCAGCTGAGCAGGCATGAATCCTGCGGCCCAGCTGGCGTCTATCAAGTATATGAGCAGGCATGAATCATGCGCCCCAGCTTGCGATTATCAAGCAGATGAACAGGCATGAATCATGCGGCCCAGCTGGGGTTTATCAAGCAGATGAGCAGCCATGAATCCTGCGGCCCAGCTGGCGATTATCAAGCAGCTGAACACGCATGAATCATGCGGCCCAGCTGGGGTTTATCAAGCAGATGAGCAGCCATGAATCCTGCGGCCCAGCTGGCGATTATCAAGCAGCTGAGCAGGTATGAATGCTGTGGCCCAGCTGGCAAATATCAAGCAGATGAGCAGGCATGAATCCTGCGGCCCAGCTGGCGATTATCCAGCAGATGTGCAGCCATGAAACCTGGGGCCCAGCGGGCGATTATCAAGCAGCTCAGCAGGCATGAATCCTGCGGCCCAGCTGGCGATTATCAAGCAGAGTAGCAGGCATGAATCATGCGGCCCAGCTGGCGATTATCAAGCAGATGAGCAGGCATGAATCCTGCGGCCCAGCTGCGATTATCAAGCAGATGAGCAGCCATGAAACCTGGGGCCCAGCAGGCGATTATCAAGCAGCTGAGCAGGCATGAATCCTGCGGCCCAGCTGACGATTATCAAGCAGAAGAGCAGACATGAATCATGCGGCCCAGCTGGCGATATCAAGCAGCTGAGCAGGCGCTAATCCTGTAACTCAGCAGGCATTGATCACGTGGCTGTCATGCAGTGATCAGGTGACTTAGAGGCGCTGATCATGTGACTGCTCATGTGCTGATCAGGGAGCTCTCCAACACGGATCATGTGCCTCAGCAGGCAAGAATCAAGCAGCTGAGAAGGCATGAATCCTGCGGCCCAACTGGTGATTATCAAGCAGCTGAGCAGGCATGAATCCTGTGGCCCAGCTGGCGATTATCAAGCAGATGAGCAGGCATGAATCCTGCTTCCAGCTGGCGATTATCAAGCAGATGAGCAGGCATGAATCCTGCGGCCCAGAGGGCGATTATCAAGCAGCTGAGCAGGCATGAATCATGCGGCCCAGCTGGCGATTATCAAGCAGATGAGCAGGCATGAATCATGCGGCCCAGCTGGCGATTATCTAGCAGATGAGCAGGCATGCATCCTGTGGCTCAGCTGGCGATTATCAAGTAGATGAGCAGGCATGAATCATGCGGCCCAGCTTGGGATTATCAAGCAGCTGAGCAGGCATGAATCCTGCGGCCCAGCTGGCGACTATCAAGTAGATGAGCAGGCATGAATCATGCGGCCCAGCTTGTGATTATCAAGCAGATAAGCAGGCATGAATCATGCGGCCCAATGGCGATTATTCAAGCAGCTGAGAAGGCATGAATCCTGCGGTCAGCTGGCGATTATCAAGCAGATGAGCAGGAATGAATCATGCGGCCCAGCTGGCGATTATCAAGCAGATGAGCAGGCATGAATCATGCGGCCCAGCTGGCGATTATCAAGCAGATGAGCAGGCATGAATCATGCGGCACAGCTGTCGATTATCAAGCAGATGAGCAGGCATGAATCCTGCGGCCCAGCTGGCGATTATCAAGCAGATGAGCAGGCATGCATTCTGCGGCTCAGCGGGCGATTATGAAGCAGCTGAGCAGGCGCTAATCCCGTAACTCAGCAGGCACTGATCACGTGGCTGTCAAGCCATGATCAGGTGACTGAGAGGCGCTGATCATGTGACTGCTCATGTGCTGATCAGGAAGCTCTCCAACACGGATCATGTGCCTCAGTAGGCAAGAATCAAGCAGATGACCAGCCATGAATCCTGGGGCCCAGTGGGCGATTATCAAGCAGCTTAGCAGGCATGAATCCTGCGGCACAGCTGGCGATTATCAAGCAGATGAGCAGGCATGAATCATGCGGCCCAGCTGGCGATTATCAAGCAGATGAGCAGGCATGAATCCTGCGACCCAGCGGGCGATTATCAAGCAGCTGAGGAGGAATGAATCCTGCGGCCCAGCTGGCGATTATCAAGCAGATGAGCAGCCATGAATCATGCGGCCCAGCTGGCGATTATCAAGCAGATGAGCAGGCATGAATCATGCTGCCCAGCTGGAGATTATCAAGCAGATGAGCAGGCATGAATCATGCGGCCCAGCTGGCGATTATCAAGCAGATGAGCAGGCATGCATTCTGCGGCTCAGCTGGCAATTAGCAAGCAGCTGAGCAGGCGCTAATCCCGTAACTCTGCAGGCACTGATCACGTGGCTGTCATGCAGTGATCAGGTGACTGAGAGGCGCTGATCACGTGACTGCTTATGTGCTGATCAGGTAGCTCTCCTGCACGGATCATGTGCCTCAGCAGGCAAGAATCAAGCAGCTGAGCAGGCATGAATCCTGCGGCCCAGCTGGCGGTTATCAAGCAGATGAGCAGCCATGAATCCTGCGGCTCAGCTGGCGAGTATCAAGCAGTTGAGCAGGCGCTAATCCCGTAACTCAGCAGGAACTGATCACGTGGCTGTCATGCAGTGATCAGGTGACTGAGAGGCGCTGATCATGTGACTGCTCATGTGCTGATCAGGGAGCTCTCCAACACGGATCATGTGCCTCAGCATGCAAGAATCAAGCAGCTGAGAAGGCATAAATCCTGCGGCCCAGCTGGTGATTATCAAGCAGCTGAGCAGGCATGAATCCTGCGGCCCAGCTGGCGATTATCAAGCAGATGAGCAGGCATGAATCCTGCCTCCAGCTGGCGATTATCAAGCAGATGAGCAGGCATGAATCCTGCGGCCCAGAGGGCGATTATCAAGCAGCTGAGCAGGCATGAATCATGCGTCCCAGCTGGCGATTATCAAGCAGATGAGCAGGCATGAATCATGCGGCCCAGCTGGCGATTATCTAGCAGATGAGCAGGCATGCATCCTGTGGCTCAGCTGGCGATTATCAAGTAGATGAGCAGGCATGAATCATGCGGCCCAGCTTGTGATTATCAAGCAGCTGAGCAGGCATGAATCGTGCGGCCCAGCTGGCGACTATCAAGTAGATGAGCAGGCATGAATCATGCGGCCCAGCTGGTGATTATCAAGCAGATGAGCAGGCATGAATCATGCGGCCCAATGGCGATTATTCAAGCAGCTGAGAAGGCATGAATCCTGCGGCCAGCTGGCGATTATCAAGCAGATGAGCAGGAATGAATCATGCGGCCCAGCTGGCGATTATCAAGCAGATGAGCAGGCATGAATCATGCGGCCCAGCTGGCGATTATCAAGCAGCTGAGCAGGCATGAATCCTGCGGCCCAGCTGGCGATTATCAAGCAGATGAGCAGGCATGAATCCTGCGGCCCAGCTGGCGATTATCAAGCAGATGAGCAGCCATGAATCCTGTGGCCCAGCTGGCGATTATCAAGCAGCTGAGCAGGCATGAATGTGTGACTCAGCTGGCACTCATCACGTGCAGATGGCAGGCATGAATCAAGCAGGCTGGTGATCAAGCAGCTGAGCAGGCATGAATCCGTAAGCTCAGGCCCAGCTGGTGATTATCAAGCAGCTGAGCAGGTGATCATGAATGCGCGGCCCAGCTGGCGATTATCAAGCAGATGAGCAGGCATGAATCATGCGGCCCAGCTGGCGATTATCAAGCAGATGAGCAGGCATGAATCCTGCGGCCCAGCTGGCGATTATCAAGCAGCTGAGCAGGCATGAATCCTGCGGCCCAGCTGGCGATTATCAAGCAGATGAGCAGGCATGAATCCTGCGGCCCAGCTGGTGATTATCAAGCAGATGAGCAGGCATGAATCCTGCTGCGGCCCAGCTGGCGATTATCAAGCAGATGAGCAGGCATGAATCATGCGGCCCAGCTGGCGATTATCAAGCAGATGAGCAGGCATGAATCCTGCTGCCCAGCTGGCGATTATCAAGCAGATGAGCAGGCATGAATCATGCGGCCCAGCTGGCGATTATCAAGCAGATGAGCAGGCATGAATCATGCGGCCCAGCTGGCGATTATCAAGCAGATGAGCAGGCATGAATCCTGCGGCCCAGCTGGCGATTATCAAGCAGCTGAGCAGGCATGAATCCTGCGGCCCAGCTGGCGATTATCAAGCAGATGAGCAGGCATGAATCCTGCGGCCCAGCTGGCGATTATCAAGCAGATGAGCAGGCATGAATCCTGCGGCCCAGCTGGCGATTATCAAGCAGATGAGCAGGCATGAATCCTGCGGCCCAGCTGGCGATTATCAAGCAGATGAGCAGGCATGAATCCTGCGGCTCAGCTGGCGATTATCAAGCAGCTGAGCAGGCGCTAATCCGTAACTCAGCAGGCACTGATCAGGCGTGGCTGTCATGCCGTGATCAGGTGACTGAGAGGCGCTGATCATGTGACTGCTCAGCTGCGCTTATCAGGTGAGCTCTCCTGCGGATCATGTGCCTCAGCTGGCAATTATCAAGCAGCTGAGCAGGCATGAATCCTGCGGCCCAGCTGGCGATTATCAAGCAGATGAGCAGGCATGAATCCTGCGGCCCAGCTGGCGATTATCAAGCAGATGAGCAGGCATGAATCATGCGCCCAGCTGGCGATTATCAAGCAGATGAGCAGGCATGAATCCTGCGGCCCAGCTGGCGATTATCAAGCAGATGAGCAGGCATGAATGATCATGCGGCCCAGCTGGCGATTATCAAGCAGATGAGCAGGCATGAATCATGCGGCCCAGCTGGCGATTATCAAGCAGATGAGCAGGCATGAATCCTGCGGCCCAGCTGGCGATTATCAAGCAGATGAGCAGGCATGAATCCTGCGGCCCAGCTGGCGATTATCAAGCAGATGAGCAGGCATGAATCCTGCGGCCCAGCTGGCGATTATCAAGCAGATGAGCAGGCATGAATCCTGCGGCCCAGCTGGCGATTATCAAGCAGATGAGCAGGCATGAATCCTGCGGCCCAGCTGGCGATTATCAAGCAGATGAGCAGGCATGAATCCTGCGGCCCAGCTGGCGATTATCAAGCAGATGAGCAGGCTAATGAATCATGCGGCCCAGCTGGCGATTATCAATCAGATGAGCAGGCATGATCCGTGACTGCCCATGCTGCTGATCATCAAGCTCTGAGCAGGCGGATCCTGTGCCCCAGCTGGCGATTATCAAGCAGCTGAGCAGGCATGAATCCTGCGGCCCAGCTGGCGATTATCAAGCAGATGAGCAGGCATGAATCCTGCGGCCCAGCTGGCGATTATCAAGCAGCTGAGCAGGCGCTAATCCTGTAACTCAGCTGGCATTGATCACGTGGCTGTCATGCGGTGATCAGGTGACTGAGGCGCTGATCATGTGACTGCTCATGTGCTGATCAGGAGCTCTCAGGCACGGATCATGTGCCTCAGCTGGCAAGAATCAAGCAGCTGAGAAGGCATGAATCCTGCGGCCCAGCTGGTGATTATCAAGCAGCTGAGCAGGCATGAATCCTGCGGCCCAGCTGGCGATTATCAAGCAGATGAGCAGGCATGAATCCTGCCTCCAGCTGGCGATTATCAAGCAGATGAGCAGGCATGAATCCTGCGGCCCAGCTGGCGATTATCAAGCAGCTGAGCAGGCATGAATCATGCGGCCCAGCTGGCGATTATCAAGCAGATGAGCAGGCATGAATCATGCGGCCCAGCTGGCGATTATCAAGCAGATGAGCAGGCATGCATCCTGTGGCTCAGCTGGCGATTATCAAGCAGATGAGCAGGCATGAATCATGCGGCCCAGCTGGCGATTATCAAGCAGATGAGCAGGCATGAATCCTGCGGCCCAGCTGGCGATTATCAAGCAGATGAGCAGGCATGAATCCTGCGGCCCAGCTGGCGATTATCAAGCAGATGAGCAGGCATGAATCATGCGGCCCAATGGCGATTATCAAGCAGCTGAGCAGGCATGAATCCTGCGGTCAGCTGGCGATTATCAAGCAGATGAGCAGGCATGAATCATGCGGCCCAGCTGGCGATTATCAAGCAGATGAGCAGGCATGAATCATGCGGCCCAGCTGGCGATTATCAAGCAGATGAGCAGGCATGAATCATGCGGCCCAGCTGGCGATTATCAAGCAGATGAGCAGGCATGAATCCTGCGGCCCAGCTGGCGATTATCAAGCAGATGAGCAGGCATGCATCCTGCGGCTCAGCTGGCGATTATCAAGCAGCTGAGCAGGCGCTAATCCGTAACTCAGCAGGCACTGATCACGTGGCTGTCAAGCCGTGATCAGGTGACTGAGCTGAGGCGCTGATCATGTGACTGCTCATGTGCTGATCAGGAAGCTCTCCAACACGGATCATGTGCCTCAGCAGGCAAGAATCAAGCAGATGACCAGGCATGAATCCTGCGGCCCAGCTGGCGATTATCAAGCAGATGAGCAGGCATGAATCCTGCGGCCCAGCTGGCGATTATCAAGCAGATGAGCAGGCATGAATCATGCGGCCCAGCTGGCGATTATCAAGCAGATGAGCAGGCATGAATCCTGCGGCCCAGCTGGCGATTATCAAGCAGATGAGCAGGCATGAATCCTGCGGCCCAGCTGGCGATTATCAAGCAGATGAGCAGCCATGAATCCTGCGGCCCAGCTGGCGATTATCAAGCAGATGAGCAGGCATGAATCATGCGGCCCAGCTGGCGATTATCAAGCAGATGAGCAGGCATGAATCATGCGGCCCAGCTGGCGATTATCAAGCAGATGAGCAGGCGCTAATTCTGCGGCTCAGCTGGCGATTATCAAGCAGCTGAGCAGGCGCTAATCCCGTAACTCTGCAGGCACTGATCACGTGGCTGTCAAGCAATGATCAGGTGACTGAGAGGCGCTGATCATGTGACTGCTCATGTGCTGATCAGGTAGCTCTCCTGCACGGCTCATGTGCCTCAGCAGGCAAGAATCAAGCAGCTGAGCAGGCATGAATCCTGCGGCCCAGCTGGCGATTATCAAGCAGATGAGCAGCCATGAATCCTGCGGCTCAGCTGGCGAGTATCAAGCAGTTGAGCAGGCGCTAATCCCATAACTCAGCAGGAACTGATCACGTGGCTGTCATGCAGTGATCAGGTGACTGAGAGGCGCTGATCATGTGACTGCTCATGTGCTGATCAGGGAGCTCTCCAACACGGATCATGTGCCTCAGCATGCAAGAATCAAGCAGCTGAGAAGGCATAAATCCTGCGGCCCAGCTGGTGATTATCAAGCAGCTGAGCAGGCATGAATCCTGCGGCCCAGCTGGCGATTATCAAGCAGATGAGCAGGCATGAATCCTGCCTCCAGCTGGCGATTATCAAGCAGATGAGCAGGCATGAATCCTGCGGCCCAGAGGGCGATTATCAAGCAGCTGAGCAGGCATGAATCATGCGGCCCAGCTGGCGATTATCAAGCAGATGAGCAGGCATGAATCATGCGGCCCAGCTGGCGATTATCTGAGCAGATGAGCAGGCATGCATCCTGTGGCTCAGCTGGCGATTATCAAGCAGATGAGCAGGCATGAATCATGCGGCCCAGCTGGCGATTATCAAGCAGCTGAGCAGGCATGAATCCTGCGGCCCAGCTGGCGACTATCAAGCAGATGAGCAGGCATGAATCATGCGGCCCAGCTTGTGATTATCAAGCAGATGAGCAGGCATGAATCATGCGGCCCAGCTGGCGATTATTCAAGCAGCTGAGCAGGCATGAATCCTGCGGCCAGCTGGCGATTATCAAGCAGATGAGCAGGCATGAATCATGCGGCCCAGCTGGCGATTATCAAGCAGATGAGCAGGCATGAATCATGCGGCCCAGCTGGCGATTATCAAGCAGATGAGCAGGCATGAATCCTGCGGCCCAGCTGGCGATTATCAAGCAGATGAGCAGGCATGAATCCTGCGGCCCAGCTGGCGATTATCAAGCAGATGAGCAGGCATGAATCCTGCGGCCCAGCTGGCGATTATCAAGCAGCTGAGCAGGCGCTAATCCCGTAACTCAGCAGGCACTTATCACGTGGCTGTCAGGCATGATCAGGTGACCCAGAGGCGCTGATCATGTGACTGCTCATGTGCTGATCAGGAAGCTCTCAACACGCGGATCATGTGCCTCAGCAGGCAAGAATCAAGCAGCTGAGCAGGCATGAATCATGCGGCCCAGCTGGCGATTATCAAGCAGCTGAGCAGGCATGAATCCTGCGGCCCAGCTGGCGATTATCAGATGAGCAGGCATGAATCATGCGGCCCGGCCCAGGCGATTATCAAGCAGATGAGCAGGCATGAATCCTGCGGCCCAGCTGGCGATTATCAAGCAGATGAGCAGGCATGAATCCTGCGGCCCAGCTGGCGATTATCAAGCAGATGAGCAGGCATGAATCCATGCGGCCCAGCTGGCGATTATCAGCAGATGAGCAGGCATGAATCATGCGCCCAGCTGGCGATTATCAAGCAGATGAGCAGGCATGAATCATGTGGCCCAGCTGGCGATTATCAAGCAGATGAGCAGGCATGAATCATGTGGCCCAGCTGGCGATTATCAAGCAGATGAGCAGGCATGAATCCTGCGGCCCAGCTGGCGATTATCAAGCAGATGAGCAGGCATGAATCATGCGGCCCAGCTGGCGATTATCAAGCAGATGAGCAGGCATGAATCCTGCGGCCCAGCTGGCGATTATCAAGCAGATGAGCAGGCATGAATCATGCTGCCCAGCTGGCGATTATCAAGCAGATGAGCAGGCATGAATCATGCGGCCCAGCTGGCGATTATCAAGCAGATGAGCAGGCATGAATCCTGCGGCCCAGCAGGCGATTATCAAGCAGCTGAGCAGGCATGAATCCTGCGGCCCAGCTGGCGATTATCAAGCAGATGAGCAGGCATGAATCCTGCGGCTCAGCTGGCGATTATCAAGCAGCTGAGCAGGCGCTAATCCTGTAACTCAGCAGGCACTGATCACGTGGCTGTCATGCAGTGATCAGGTGACTTAGAGGCGCTGATCATGTGACTGCTCATGTGCTGATCAGGGAGCTCTCCAACACGGATCATGTGCCTCAGCAGGCAAGAATCAAGCAGCTGAGCAGGCATGAATCCTGCGGCCCAGCTGGCGATTATCAAGCAGCTGAGCAGGCATGAATCCTGCGGCCCAGCTGGCGATTATCAAGCAGATGAGCAGGCATGAATCCTGCGGCCCAGCTGGCGATTATCAAGCAGATGAGCAGGCATGAATCCTGCGGCCCAGCTGGCGATTATCAAGCAGCTGAGCAGGCATGAATCCTGCGGCCCAGCTGGCGATTATCAAGCAGATGAGCAGGCATGAATCATGCGGCCCAGCTGGCGATTATCAAGCAGATGAGCAGGCATGAATCCTGCGGCCCAGCTGGCGATTATCAAGCAGATGAGCAGGCATGAATCCTGCGGCCCAGCTGGCGATTATCAAGCAGATGAGCAGGCATGAATCCTGCGGCCCAGCTGGCGATTATCAAGCAGCTGAGCAGGCATGAATCTGCGGCCCAGCTGGCGATTATCAAGCAGATGAGCAGGCATGAATCATGCGGCCCAGCTGGCGATTATCAAGCAGATGAGCAGGCATGAATCCTGCGGCCCAGCTGGCGATTATCAAGCAGATGAGCAGGCATGAATCATGCGGCCCAGCTGGCGATTATCAAGCAGCTGAGCAGGCATGAATCATGCGGCCCAGCTGGCGATTATCAAGCAGATGAGCAGGCATGAATCCTGCGGCCCAGCTGGCGATTATCAAGCAGATGAGCAGGCATGAATCATGCGGCCCAGCTGGCGATTATCAAGCAGATGAGCAGGCATGAATCCTGCGGCCCAGCTGGCGATTATCAAGCAGATGAGCAGGCATGAATCCTGCGGCCCAGCTGGCGATTATCAAGCAGATGAGCAGGCATGAATCATGCGGCCCAGCTGGCGATTATCAAGCAGATGAGCAGGCAAGAATCTGGCGGCCCAGCTGGCGATTATCAAGCAGCTGAGCAGGCATGAATCCTGCGGCCCAGCTGGCGATTATCAAGCAGATGAGCAGGCATGAATCCTGCGGCCCAGCTGGCGATTATCAAGCAGATGAGCAGGCATGAATCCTGCGGCCCAGCTGGCGATTATCAAGCAGCTGAGCAGGCGCTAATCCTGTAACTCAGCAGGCATTGATCACGTGGCTGTCATGCGGTGATCAGGTGACTCAGAGGCGCTGATCATGTGACTGCTCATGTGCTGATCAGGAGCTCCAAGGCACGGATCATGTGCCTCAGCAGGCAAGAATCAAGCAGCTGAGCAGGCATGAATCCTGCGGCCCAGCTGGCGATTATCAAGCAGCTGAGCAGGCATGAATCCTGCGGCCCAGCTGGCGATTATCAAGCAGATGAGCAGGCATGAATCCTGCGGCCCAGCTGGCGATTATCAAGCAGATGAGCAGGCATGAATCCTGCGGCCCAGCTGGCGATTATCAAGCAGCTGAGCAGGCGCTAATCAGCTGGCGATTATCACTCAGCTGGCAGGCATGAATGATCAGCTGGCGATTATCAGCAGATGTCAGGCAGTGATCAGGTGACTCAGCTGGCGATGATCATAGATGACTGCTCATGTGCCCTGATCAGGGAGCTCAAGCAGCTGAGCGGATCATGTGCCCCAGCTGGCGAGAATCAAGCAGCTGAGCAGGCATGAATCCTGCGGCCCAGCTGGTGATTATCAAGCAGCTGAGCAGGCATGAATACTGCGGCCCAGCTGGCGATTATCAAGCAGATGAGCAGGCATGAATCCTGCCGGCCCAGCTGGCGATTATCAAGCAGATGAGCAGGCATGAATCCTACCGCCCAGCGGGCGATTATCAAGCAGCTGAGCAGGCATGAATCATGCGGCCCAGTTGGCGATTATCAAGCAGATGAGCAGGCATGAATCATGCGGCCCAGCTGGCGATTATCTAGCAGATGAGCAGGCATGCATCCTGTGGCTCAGCTGGCGATTATCAAGCAGCTGAGCAGGCGCTAATCCCGTAACTCAGCAGGCACTGATCACGTGGCTGTCATGCCGTGATCAGGTGACTGAGAGGTGCTGATCATGTGAATGCTCATGTGCTGAGCAGGTAGCTCTCCTGCACGGATCATGTGCCTCAGCATGCAAGTATCAAGCAGCTGAGCAGGCATGAATCCTGCGGCCCAGCTGGCGTCTATCAAGTATATGAGCAGGCATGAATCATGCGGCCCAGCTTGCGATTATCAAGCAGATGAACAGGCATGAATCATGCGGCCCAGCTGGGGTTTATCAAGCAGATGAGCAGCCATGAATCCTGCGGCCCAGCTGGCGATTATCAAGCAGCTGAACACGCATGAATCATGCGGCCCAGCTGGGGTTTATCAAGCAGATGAGCAGCCATGAATCCTGCGGCCCAGCTGGCGATTATCAAGCAGCTGAGCAGGTATGAATGCTGTGGCCCAGCTGGCAAATATCAAGCAGATGAGCAGGCATGAATCCTGCGGCCCAGCTGGCGATTATCAAGCAGATGAGCAGCCATGAAACCTGGGGCCCAGCTGGCGATTATCAAGCAGCTGAGCAGGCATGAATCCTGCGGCCCAGCTGGCGATTATCAAGCAGCTGAGCAGGCATGAATCCTGCGGCCCAGCTGGCGATTATCAAGCAGATGAGCAGGCATGAATCCTGCGGCCCAGCTGGCGATTATCAAGCAGATGAGCAGGCATGAATGAGCCCAGCTGGCGATTATCAAGCAGATGAGCAGCCCAAACCTGGGGCCCAGCAGGCGATTATCAAGCAGCTGAGCAGGCATGAATCCTGCGGCCCAGCTGACGATTATCAAGCAGAAGAGCAGACATGAATCATGCGGCCCAGCTGGCGATATCAAGCAGCTGAGCAGGCGCTAATCCTGTAACTCAGCAGGCATTGATCACGTGGCTGTCATGCAGTGATCAGGTGACTTAGAGGCGCTGATCATGTGACTGCTCATGTGCTGATCAGGGAGCACTCCAACACGGATCATGTGCCTCAGCAGGCAAGAATCAAGCAGCTGAGAAGGCATGAATCCTGCGGCCCAGCTGGTGATTATCAAGCAGCTGAGCAGGCATGAATCCTGTGGCCCAGCTGGCGATTATCAAGCAGATGAGCAGGCATGAATCCTGCTTCCAGCTGGCGATTATCAAGCAGATGAGCAGGCATGAATCATGCTGCCCAGCTGGAGATTATCAAGCAGATGAGCAGGCATGAATCATGCGGCCCAGCTGGCGATTATCAAGCAGATGAGCAGGCATGAATCCTCCTGTGGCAGCTGGCATGAATCATGCTGCCCAGCTGGCGCTAATTATAACTCAGCAGATGAGCACGTGGGCATGCGTGATCCTGTGGCTCAGCTGGCGATTATCAAGCAGATGAGCAGGCATGAATCCTGCGGGCCCAGCTTGCGATTATCAAGCAGCTGAGCAGGCATGAATCCTGCGGCCCAGCTGGCGTCTATCAAGCAGATGAGCAGGCATGAATCATGCGGCCCAGCCTGCGATTATCAAGCAGATGAGCAGGCATGAATCATGCGGCCCAGCTGGCGTTTATCAAGCAGATGAGCAGCCATGAATCATGCGGCCCAGCTGGCGATTATCAAGCAGCTGAGCAGGCATGAATCATGCGCCCAGCTGGGGTTTATCAAGCAGATGAGCAGGCATGAATCCTGCGGCCCAGCTGGCGATTATCAAGCAGCTGAGCAGGCATGAATCCTGCGGCCCAGCTGGCGATTATCAAGCAGATGAGCAGGCATGAATCCTGCGGCCCAGCTGGCGATTATCAAGCAGATGAGCAGGCATGAATCCTGCGGCCCAGCTGGCGATTATCAAGCAGCTGAGCAGGCATGAATCCTGCGGCCCAGCTGGCGATTATCAAGCAGCTGAGCAGGCATGAATCATGCGGCCCAGCTGGCGATTATCAAGCAGATGAGCAGGCATGAATCCTGCGGCCCAGCTGGCGATTATCAAGCAGATGAGCAGCCATGAAACCTGGGGCCCAGCAGGCGATTATCAAGCAGCTGAGCAGGCATGAATCCTGCGGCCCAGCTGGCGATTATCAAGCAGATGAGCAGGCATGAATCCTGCGGCCCAGCTGGCGATTATCAAGCAGCTGAGCAGGCGCTAATCCTGTAACTCAGCTGGGCATTGATCACATGGCTGTCATGCAGTGATCAGGTGGCTTAGAGGCGCTGATCAGGCATGACTGCGGCCCAGCTGATTATCAGGAGCACTGAGCAGGCACGGATCATGTGCCCAGCAGGCGAGAATCAAGCAGCTGAGAAGGCATGAATCCTGCGGCCCAGCTGGTGATTATCAAGCAGCTGAGCAGGCATGAATACTGCGGCCCAGCTGGCGATTATCAAGCAGATGAGCAGGCATGAATCCTGCGGCCCAGCTGGCGATTATCAAGCAGATGAGCAGGCATGAATCCTACCGCCCAGCGGGCGATTATCAAGCAGCTGAGCATTCATGAATCATGCGGCCCAGCTGGCGATTATCAAGCAGATGAGCAGGCATGCATCCTGTGGCTCAGCTGGCGATTATCAAGCAGCTGAGCAGGCGCTAATCCCGTAACTCAGCAGGCACTGATCACGTGGCTGTCATGCAGTGATCAGGTGACTGAGAGGTGCTGATCATGTGAATGCTCATGTGCTGATCAGGTAGCTCTCCTGCACGGATCATGTGCCTCAGCAGGCAAGTATCAAGCAGCTGAGCAGGCATGAATCCTGCGGCCCAGCTGGCGATTATCAAGCAGATGAGCAGCCATGAATCCTGCGGCCCAGCTGGCGATTATCAAGTAGATGAGCAGGCATGAATCATGCGGCCCAGCTTGCGATTATCAAGCAGATGAGCAGGCATGAATCCTGCCTCCAGCTGGCGATTATCAAGCAGCTGAACAGGCATGAATCATGCGGCCCAGCTGGCGATTATCTAGCAGATGAGCAGGCATGAATCCTGCGGCCCAGCTGGTGATTATCAAGCAGCTGAGCAGGCATGAATGCTGCGGCCCAGCTGGCGATTATCAAGCAGATGAGCAGGCATGAATCATGCGGCCCAGCTGGCGATTATCTAGCAGATGAGCAGGCATGAATCCTGCGGCCCAGCTGGCGATTATCAAGCAGCTGAGCAGGCATGAATCATGCGGCCCAGCTGGCGATTATCAAGCAGATGAGCAGGCATGAATCATGCGGCCCAGCTGGCGATTATCAAGCAGATGAGCAGGCATGAATCCTGCGGCCCAGCTGGCGATTATCAAGCAGATGAGCAGGCATGAATCCTGCGGCCCAGCAGGCGATTATCAAGCAGCTGAGCAGGCATGAATCCTGCGGCCCAGCTGGCGATTATCAAGCAGATGAGCAGGCATGAATCCTGCGGCCCAGCTGGCGATTATCAAGCAGCTGAGCAGGCGCTAATCCTGTAACTCAGCAGGCATTGATCACGTGGCTGTCATGCGGTGATCAGGTGACTTAGAGGCGCTGATCATGTGACTGCTCATGTGCTGATCAGGAGCTCTCCAACACGGATCATGTGCCTCAGCAGGCAAGAATCAAGCAGCTGAGAAGGCATGAATCCTGCGGCCCAGCTGGTGATTATCAAGCAGCTGAGCAGGCATGAATCCTGCGGCCCAGCTGGCGATTATCAAGCAGATGAGCAGGCATGAATCCTGCTTCCAGCTGGCGATTATCAAGCAGATGAGCAGGCATGAATCCTGCGGCCCAGCTGGCGATTATCAAGCAGCTGAGCAGGCGCTAATCGTAAATCTGCTGGCGCTGATCAAGCAGCTGCTCTGGCGATTATCTCAGCAGGTGATCAGCAGATGAGCAGGCTGATCAGGTGAGCGTGCTGCCCAGCTGGCGATTATCAAGCAGCTGAGCAGGCATGAATCCTGTGCCTCAGCTGGCGATTATCAAGCAGATGAGCAGGCATGAATCCTGCGGCCCAGCTGGCGATTATCAAGCAGCTGAGCAGGCATGAATCCTGCGGCCCAGGCTGGCGGCTATCAAGCAGATGAGCAGGTGACTGAATCCCGTAATCATGCAGGCCCTGCTCATGTGATTATCAAGCAGCTGAGCAGGCATGAATGCATGCGGCCCAGCTGGCGATTATCAAGCAGATGAGCAGGCATGAATCCTGCGGCCCAGCTGGCGATTATCAAGCAGATGAGCAGGCATGAATCCTGCGGCCCAGCTGGCGATTATCAAGCAGATGAGCAGGCATGAATCCTGCGGCCCAGCTGGCGATTATCAAGCAGCTGAGCAGGCATGAATCCTGCGGCCCAGCTGGCGATTATCAAGCAGATGAGCAGGCATGAATCCTGCGGCCCAGCTGGCGATTATCAAGCAGATGAGCAGGCATGAATCATGCGGCGCCCAGCTGGCGATTATCAAGCAGATGAGCAGGCATGAATCCTGTGGCTCAGCTGGCGATTATCAAGCAGATGAGCAGGCATGAATCATGCGCCCAGCTGGCGATTATCAAGCAGAGATGAGCAGGCATGAATCATGCGGCCCAGCTGGCGATTATCAAGCAGATGAGCAGGCATGAATCCTGCGGCCCAGCTGGCGATTATCAAGCAGATGAGCAGGCATGAATCCTGCGGCCCAGCTGGCGATTATCAAGCAGATGAGCAGGCATGAATCCTGCGGCCCAGCTGGCGATTATCAAGCAGATGAGCAGGCATGAATCCTGCGGCCCAGCTGGCGATTATCAAGCAGATGAGCAGGCATGAATCATGCGGCCCAGCTGGCGATTATCAAGCAGATGAGCAGGCATGAATCCTGCGGCCCAGCTGGCGATTATCAAGCAGCTGAGCAGGCATGAATCCTGCGGCCCAGCTGGCGATTATCAAGCAGATGAGCAGGCATGAATCCTGCGGCCCAGCTGGCGATTATCAAGCAGATGAGCAGGCATGAATCCTGAATCAGCTGGCGATTATCAAGCAGATGAGCAGGCATGAAGCTGTGGCCCAGCTGGCGATTATCAAGCAGCTGAGAAGGCATGAATCCTGCGGCCCAGCTGGCGATTATCAAGCAGATGAGCAGGCATGAATCGTTTGGCCCAGCTGGCGATTATCAAGCAGATGAGCAGGCATGAATCCTGCGGCCCAGCTGGCGATAATCAAGCAGCTGAGAAGGCATGAATCCTGCGGCCCAGCTGACGATTATCAAGCAGCTGAGAAGGCATGAATCCTGCGGCCCAGCTGGCGATTATCAAGCAGATGAGCAGGCATGAATCCTGCGGCTCATGCTGGCGATTATCAAGCAGCTGAGCAGGCGCTAATCCGTAACTGCAGGCACTGAGCGTGGCTGTCATGCAGTGATCAGGTGATGAAGGCGCTGATCAGCTGGCTGCTTATGTGCTGCAGCTGAGCTCTCCTGAACGGATCATGTGCCTCAGCTGGGCATTATCAAGCAGCTGAGCAGGCATGAATCCTGCGGCCCAGCTGGCGATTATCAAGCAGATGAGCAGGCATGAATCCTGCGGCCCAGCTGGCGATTATCAAGCAGATGAGCAGGCATCCTGTAATCTCTGCAGGCATTGATCACGTGGCTGGCGATTATCAAGCAGATGAGCAGGCGCTGAATCCTGCGACTGCTCTGGCGATTATCAAGCAGCTGAGCAGGCATGAATCATGCGCCCCAGCTGGCGATTATCAAGCAGCTGAGCAGGCATGAATCCTGCGGCCCAGCTGGCGATTATCAAGCAGCTGAGCAGGCATGAATCCTGTGGCCCAGCTGGCGATTATCAAGCAGATGAGCAGGCATGAATCCTGCGGCCCAGCTGGCGATTATCAAGCAGATGAGCAGGCATGAATCCTGCGGCCCAGCTGGCGATTATCAAGCAGCTGAGCAGGCATGAATCATGCGGCCCAGCTGGCGATTATCAAGCAGATGAGCAGGCATGAATCATGCGGCCCAGCTGGCGATTATCAAGCAGATGAGCAGGCATGAATCATGCGGCCCAGCTGGCGATTATCAAGCAGATGAGCAGGCATGAATCCTGCGGCCCAGCTGGCGATTATCAAGCAGATGAGCAGGCATGAATCCTGCGGCCCAGCTGGCGATTATCAAGCAGATGAGCAGGCATGAATCTGCGGCCCAGCTGGCGATTATCAAGCAGATGAGCAGGCATGAATGCTGTGGCTCAGCTGGCGATTATCAAGCAGATGAGCAGGCATGAATCCTGCGGCCCAGCTGGCGATTATCAAGCAGCTGAGCAGGCATGAATCCTGTGGCCCAGCTGGCGATTATCAAGCAGATGAGCAGGCATGAATCATGCGGCCCAGCTGGCGATTATCAAGCAGATGAGCAGGCATGAATCATGCGGCCCAGCTGGCGATTATCAAGCAGCTGAGCAGGCATGAATCCTGCGGTCAGCTGGCGATTATCAAGCAGATGAGCAGGAATGAATCCTGCGGCCCAGCTGGCGATTATCAAGCAGCTGAGCAGGCGCTAATCCTGTAACTCAGCAGGCATTGATCACGTGGCTGTCATGCGGTGATCAGGTGATGAGCAGGCGCTGATCATGTGACTGCTCTGGCGATTATGATCAGGATGCTCTCAGGCACGGATCCTGCGTGCCCAGCTGGCGCATTATCAAGCAGCTGAGCAGGCATGAATCCTGCGGCCCAGCTGGCGATTATCAAGCAGATGAGCAGGCATGAATCATGCGGCCCAGCTGGCGATTATCAAGCAGATGAGCAGGCATGAATCATGCGGCCCAGCTGGCGATTATCAAGCAGATGAGCAGGCATGCATCCCTGCGGCCCAGCTGGCGATTATCAAGCAGCTGAGCAGGCGCTAATCCCGTAACTCAGCAGGCACTGATCACGTGGCTGTCAAGCAGATGAGCAGGTGACTGCGGCCCAGAGGCCCTGATCATGTGACTGCTCATGTGCTGATCAGAGAGCTCTCCAACACGGATCATGTGCCTCAGCAGGCAAGAATCAAGCAGATGAGCAGGCATGAATCCTGCGGCCCAGCTGGCGATTATCAAGCAGCTGAGCAGGCATGAATCCTGCGGCCCAGCTGGCGATTATCAAGCAGATGAGCAGCCATGAATCATGCGGCCCAGCTGGCGATTATCAAGCAGATGAGCAGGCATGAATCCTGCTGCCCAGCTGGCGATTATCAAGCAGATGAGCAGGCATGAATCCTGCGGCCCAGCTGGCGATTATCAAGCAGATGAGCAGTCATGAATTCTGCGGCTCAGCTGGCAATTATCAAGCAGCTGAGCAGGCGCTAATCCGTAACTCTGCAGGCACTGATCACGTGGCTGTCATGCAGTGATCAGGTGACTGAGAGGTGCTGATCACGTGACTGCTCATGTGCTGATCAGGTAGCTCTCCTGCACGGATCATGTGCCTCAGCAGGCAAGAATCAAGCAGCTGAGCAGGCATGAATCCTGCGGCCCAGCTGGCGGTTATCAAGCAGATGAGCAGCCATGAATCCTGCGGCTCAGCTGGCGAGTATCAAGCAGTTGAGCAGGCATAATCCCGTAACTCAGCTGGAACTGATCACGTGGCTGTCATGCAGTGATCAGGTGACTGAGAGGCGCTGATCATGTGACTGCTCATGTGCTGATCAGGCTCTCAACACGGATCATGTGCCTCAGCATGCAAGAATCAAGCAGCTGAGAAGGCATAAATCCTGCGGCCCAGCTGGTGATTATCAAGCAGCTGAGCAGGCATGAATCCTGGGGCCCAGCTGGCGATTATCAAGCAGATGAGCAGGCATGAATCCTGCCTCCAGCTGGCGATTATCAAGCAGATGAGCAGGCATGAATCCTGCGGCCCAGAGGGCGATTATCAAGCAGCTGAGCAGGCATGAATCATGCGGCCCAGCTGGCGATTATCAAGCAGATGAGCAGGCATGAATCATGCGGCCCAGCTGGCGATTATCAAGCAGATGAGCAGGCATGAATCATGCGTCCCAGCTGGCGATTATCAAGCAGATGAGCAGGCATGAATCATGCGGCCCAGCTGGCGATTATCAAGCAGCTGAGCAGGCATGAATCGTGCAGCCCAGCTGGCGACTATCAAGTAGATGAGCAGGCATGAATCATGCGGCCCAGCTTGTGATTATCAAGCAGATGAGCAGGCATGAATCATGCGGCCCAATGGCGATTATTCAAGCAGCTGAGAAGGCATGAATCCTGCGGCCAGCTGGCGATTATCAAGCAGATGAGCAGGAATGAATCATGCGGCCCAGCTGGCGATTATCAAGCACATGAGCAATAATGAATCCTGCGGCCCAGCAGGCAAGAATCAAGCAGCTGAGCAGGCATGAATCCTGCGGCCCAGCTGGCGATTATCAAGCAAATGAGCAGCCATGAATCCTGCGGCTCAGCTGGCGATTATCAAGCAGCTGAGCAGGCGCTAATCCCGTAACTCAGCTGGAACTGATCACGTGGCTGTCATGCAGTGATCAGGTGACTCAGAGGCGCTGATCATGTGACTGCTCATGTGCTGATCAGGGAGCTCTCCAACACGGATCATGTGCCTAAGCAGGCAAGAATCAAGCAGCTGAGAAGGCATGAATCCTGCGGCCCAGCTGGTGATTATCAAGCAGCTGAGCACGCATGAATACTGCGGCCCAGCTGGCGATTATCAAGCAGATGAGCAGGCATGAATCCTGCCTCCAGCTGGCGATTATCAAGCAGCTGGCGATTATCAAGCAGCGGGCGATTATCAAGCAGCTGAGGCATGAATCCTGCCGCCCAGCTGGCGATTATCAAGCAGATGAGCAGGCATGAATCATGCGGCCCAGCTGGCGATTATCAAGCAGATGAGCAGGCATGAATCCTGCGGCTCAGCTGGCGATTATCTAGCAGATGAGCAGGCATGCATCCTGTGGCTCAGCTGGCGATTATCAAGCAGCTGAGCAGGCGCTAATCCCGTAACTCAGCAGGCACTGATCACGTGTCTGTCATGCCGTGATCAGGTGACTGAGAGGTGCTGATCATGTGAATGTTCATGTGCTGAGCAGGTAGCTCTCCTGCACGGATCATGTGCCTCAGCATGCAAGTATCAAGCAGCTGAGCAGGAATGAATCCTGCGGCCCAGCTGGCGTCTATCAAGTATATGAGCAGGCATGAATCATGCGCCCCAGCTTGCGATTATCAAGCAGATGAACAGGCATGAATCATGCGGCCCAGCTGGGGTTTATCAAGCAGATGAGCAGCCATGAATCCTGCGGCCCAGCTGGCGATTATCAAGCAGCTGAACACGCATGAATCATGCGGCCCAGCTGGGGTTTATCAAGCAGATGAGCAGCCATGAATCCTGCGGCCCAGCTGGCGATTATCAAGCAGCTGAGCAGGTATGAATGCTGTGGCCCAGCTGGCAAATATCAAGCAGATGAGCAGGCATGAATCCTGCGGCCCAGCTGGCGATTATTCAAGCAGCTGAGAAGGCATGAATCCTGCGGCCAGCTGGCGATTATCAAGCAGATGAGCAGGAATGAATCATGCGGCCCAGCTGGCGATCATCAAGCACATGAGCAATAATGAATCCTGCGGCCCAGCAGGCAAGAATCAAGCAGCTGAGCAGGCATGAATCCTGCGGCCCAGCTGGCGATTATCAAGCAAATGAGCAGCCATGAATCCTGCGGCTCAGCTGGCGATTATCAAGCAGCTGAGCAGGCGCTAATCCCGTAACTCAGCTGGAACTGATCACGTGGCTGTCATGCAGTGATCAGGTGACTCAGAGGCGCTGATCATGTGACTGCTCATGTGCTGATCAGGAGCTCTCAACACGGATCAAATGCCTAAGCAGGCAAG
>NW_027220301.1:0-92838 GCF_027580195.1 Bos mutus
ATCACGTAGCTATCATGCACTGATCACCTGGCTGTTCATGCACTGATCACGTGGCTATCATGCAATGATCACGTGGCTATCATGCACTGATCACGTGGCTGATCATGCACTGGTACCGTGACTGAGCATGGACTGATCACATGACTATCATGTAGTGATCACGTGACTTAATGTCTCTGATCATGTGACTGATCATGTGCTGATCACGTTTGCTATCATACACTGACCATGTGCCTCTGGAGGCAATAAACAAAGAGCTGAGTAGGCACGAATCAAACAGTCAGCAGGCAATAATCACGGAACTCAGCTGTGAGGAATCATGCTGCTCAGCTGGCAATAATCAAGCAGCTGAGCAGGCAGGATTTACGCATCACAGCTGGCAATTGTCAAGCAGATGACAGGCAGGAATCATGCAGCTCAGCTGGCAATTGTCAAGCAGATGAGCAGACAGTAATCACGCAGCTCAGCAGGCCCTGATCACGTGACTGAGCATGCACTGTTCGTGGGGCTGATCATACACTGATCACGTGATTGATCATGCACTGATCACTTGGATATCATGCACTGATCACGTGGCTGATCCTACACTGCTCACGTGGCTGATCATGCACTGATCACGTGGCTATCATGCACTGCTCACGTGGCTGATCATGCACTAATCACGTAGCTCCCATGCACTGATCACGTGGTGATCATGCACTGATCACGTGGCTGATCATGCACTGATAACGTGACTTATCATGCACTGTTCACGTGACTGATCATGCACTGATCACGTGACTGATCATGCACTGATCACGTGGCTATCATGCACTGCTCACGTGGCTGATCATGCAATGATCTCGTAGCTGATCATGTACTGGTCATGTGACTGATCATGCACTGATCACGTCATGCACTGATCATGCACTGATCACGTGGCAGATCATGCACTGATCACGTGGCTGATCATACACTGATCACGTGACTGATCATGCAGTGATCACCTGGCTATCATGCACTGATCACGTGGCTGATCATACACTGATCACGTGCCTGGTCATGCACTGATCACGTGACTGATCATGCACTGATCACGTGACTGATCATGCACTGATCACGTGACTGATCATGCACTGATCACGTGGCTGATCATGCACTGATCACGTGGCTGATCATACACTGATCACCTGCCTGGTCATGCACAGATCACATGACTGATCATGCACTGATCACGTGACTGATCATGCACTGATCACGTGGCTGATCATGCACTAATCACGTGGCTGATCATGCACTGATCACGTGGCTGATCATGCACTGATCACGTGACGGATCATACACTGATCAGGTGACTGATCATGCACTGATCACGTGGCTATCATGCACTGTTCACGTGGCTGATCATATACTGATCACCTGCCTGTTCATGCACTGATCACGTGACTGATCATGCACTGATCACGTGGCTGATCATGCACTGATCACGTGGCTGATCATGCACTGATCACGTGGCTGATCATGCACTGATCACGTGGCTGATCATGCACTGATCACGTGACTGATCATGCACTGATCACATGACTGATCATGCACTGATCACGTGACGTGCTGATCATGCACTGATCATGTGACTGATCATGCACTGATCATGTTTTCTATCATACACTGATCATGTGCCTCTGCACTGATCACGCAATACAAAGAGCTGAGCACATGCGCACTGATCAAACAGTCATCAGGCACTGATCACGGACTGACTCAGCTGTGTGAATCATGCACTGCTCAGCTGGCAATCAATCAAGCAGCTGAGCACGTGGCTGATCATGCACAGCACTGCTGATCATGCACTCAAGCGTGGATGACAGGCAGGATGATCACGTGTGCAGCTGAGCTGGCAATTGTCAAGCTGATGAGCAGACAGTAATCACGTGGCTGATCAGGCCTGATCACGTGGACTGATCATGCACTGATCACGTGGCTGATCATACACTGATCTGCTGATCATGCACTGATCACGTGATTGATCATGCACTGATCACTTGGCTGATCATGCACTGATCACGTGGCTGATCATGCACTGATCACGTGCTGATCATGCACTGATCACGTGGCTGATCATACACTGATCACGTGGCTGATCATGCACTGATCACGTGGCTGATCATGCACTGATCACGTGGCTGATCATGCACTGATCACATAACTGATCATGCTGATCATCACGTGGCTGATCATGCACTGATCACGTGGCTGATCATGCACTGATCACGTGGCTGATCATGCACTGATCACGTGACTGATCATGCACTGATCAGATCATGCACTGATCACGTGGCTGATCATGCACTGATCACGTGACTGATCATGCACTGATCACGTGCTGATCATGCACTGATCACGTGGCTGATCATGCACTGATCACGTGGCTGATCATCACACTGATCACGTGACTGATCATGCACTGATCACGTGGCTGATCATGCACTGATCACGTGGCTGATCATGACTGCACTGATCACGTGGCTGATCATGCACTGATCACGTGGCTGATCATCACACTGATCACGTGACTGATCATGCACTGATCACTGATCGTGGCTGATCATGCACTGATCACGTGGCTGATCATGCACTGATCACGTGGATGATCGTGGCTGATCATGCACGTGATCACGCACTGATCTGATCATGCACTGATCACGTGGCTGATCATGCACTGATCACTGCTGATCATGCACTGATCACGTGGCTGATCACACACTGATCACGTGGCTGATCATGCACTGATCACGTGGCTGATCATGCACTGATCACGCGTGGCTGATCATGCACTGATCACGTGCTGATCATGCACTGATCACGTGACTGATCATGCACTGATCACGTGACTGATCATGCACTGATCACGTGGCTGATCATGCACTGATCACGTGGCTGATCATGCACTGATCACGTGGCTGATCATGCACTGATCACGTGACTGATCATGCACTGATCACGTGGCTGATCATGCACTGATACGTGGCTGACTGATCACACACTGATCACGTGGCTGATCACGCATGATCACGTGCTGATCATGCACTGATCACGTGGCTGATCTGCACTGACTGATCACGTGGCTGATCATGCACTGATCACGTGGCTGATGCACTGATCACGTGACTGATCATGCACTGATCACGTGGCTGATCATGCACTGATCACGTGACTGATCATGCACTGATCACACGGCTGATCATGCACTGATCACGTGGCTGATCATGCACTGATCACGTGGCTGATCATGCACTGATCACGTGACTGATCATGCACTGATCACGTGGCTGATCATGCACTGCTCACGTGGCTGATCATGCACTGATGATCACGATCATGGCTGATCATGACTGACTGATGATCATGACTGATCATGCACTGATCACGTGGCTGATCATGCACTGATCACGTGGCTGATCATGCACTGATCACGTGACTGATCATGCACTGATCATGTTTGCTGATCATGCACTGATCACACGTGCCTGATCATGCACTGATCACTGAGCTCTGTGGCTGATCATGCTCTGATCAATCTGATCACACTGGCTATCATCATGCACTGATCACGTGGCTGATCATGCACTGATCACGTGGCTGATCATGCACTGATCACGTGGCTGATCATGCACTGATCACGTGGCTGATGATGGCACTGATCACGTGGCTGATCATGCACTGATCACGTGATGATCATGCTGATCTGCTGGCTGATCATGCACTGATCACGTGGCTGATCATGCACTGATCACGTGGCTGATCATGCACTGATCACGTGGCTGATCATGCACTGATCACGTGGCTGATCATGCACTGATCACGTGACTGATCATGCACTGATCACGTGGCTGATCATGCACTGATCACGTGGCTGATCATGCACTGATCATGCTGCTGATCATGCACTGATCACGTGGCTGATCATGCACTGATCACGTGGCTGATCATGCACTGATCACGTGACTGATCATGCACTGATCTGATCACGTGGCTGATCATGCACTGATCACGTGACTGATGCTGACACTGATCACGGACTGATCATGCACTGATCACGTGGCTGATCATGCACTGATCACGTGGCTGATCATGCACTGATCATCACGTGACTGATCATGCACTGATCACGTGGCTGATCATGCACTGATCACGTGACTGATCATGCACTGATCACGTGACTGATCTGATCATGCACTGATCACGTGGCTGATCATGCACTGATCACTGATGATCTTGGCTGATCACTGATCACTGATCACGTGACTGATCATGCACTGATCATCTGGCTGATCATGCACTGATCACGTGGCTGATCATGCACTGATCACGTGGCTGATCATGCACTGATCACGTGGCTGATCATGCACTGATCACGTGGCTGATCATGCACTGATCACGGGATGACTGATCATGCTGATCTGATCACTGATCATGCACTGATCACGTGGCTGATCACTGATGATCGTGACTGATCATGCACTGATCACGTGGCTGATCATGCACTGATCACGTGGCTGATCATGCACTGATCACGTGGCTGATCATGCACTGATCATCGTGCGTGACTGATCATGCACTGATCACGTGGCTGATCATGCACTGATCACGTGGCTGATCATGCACTGATCACGTGATCACGTGCTGACATGCACTGATCACGTGCTGATCATGCACTGATCATGCACTGATCACGTGGCTGATCATGCACTGATCACGTGACTGATCATGCACTGATCACGTGGCTGATCATGCACTGATCACGTGACTGATCATGCACTGATCACGTGGCTGATCATGCACTGATCACGTGGCTGATCATGCACTGATCACGTGGCTGATCATGCACTGATCACGTGACTGATCATGCACTGATCACGTGGCTGATCATGCACTGATCACGTGGCTGATCATGCACTGATCACGTGGCTGATCATGCACTGATCACGTGGCTGATCATGCACTGATCACGTGGCTGATCATGCACTGATCACGTGGCTGATCATGCACTGATCACGTGGCTGATCATGCACACTGATCACGTGACTGATCATGCACTGATCATCGTGGCTGATCATGCACTGATCACGTGGCTGATCATGCACTGATCACGTGATGCACTGACTGATCACGTGGCTGATCATGCACTGATCACGTGACTGATCATGCACTGATCACGTGGCTGATCATGCACTGATCACGTGGCTGATCATGAACTGATCACGTGGCTGATCATGCACTGATCACGTGACTGATCATGCACTGATCACATGGCTGATCTGATCATGATCACTGATCACTGATCATGCACTGATCATCACTGATCTGATCATGCACTGATCACGTGGCTGATCATGCACTGATCACGTGGCTGATCATGCACTGATCACGTGGCTGATCATGCACTGATCGTGGCTGATCTTTGCACTGATCACGTGACTGATCATGCACTGATCACGTGGCTGATCATGCACTGATCACGTGACTGATCATGCACTGATCACACGTGGCTGATCATGCATGATCACGTGGCTGATCATGCACTGATCACGTGGCTGATCATGCACTGATCACGTGCCTGATCATGCACTGATCACGTGGCTGATCATTCACTGATCACGTGACTGATCATGCACTGATCACGAGACTGATCAAGGACTGATCACGTGGCTGATCATACACTGACCACTGGACTGTGCATGCACTGATCACGTGGCTGATCATGCACTGATCACGTGGCTGATCATTCACTGATCACGTGGCTGATCATGAACAGATCACGTGGCTGATCATGCCTGATCACGTGGCTGATCACTGATCACGTGACTGATCATGCACTGATGATCCTGATCATGCACTGATCATGGCTGCACACTGATCACGTGGCTGATCATGCACTGATCACGTGCCTGATCATGATCTGACACTGATCATGCTGATCACGTGGCTGATCATGCACTGATCATGGCTGGCACTGATCACGTGCTGATCATGCACTGATCACGTGGCTGATCATGCACTGATCACGTGGCTGATCATCACTGATCACGTGACTGATCACGTGGCTGATCATGCACTGATCACGTGGCTGATCATGCACTGATCACGTGACTGATCATGCACTGATCGTGACTGATCATGCACTGATCACGTGGCTGATCATGCACTGATCACGTGACTGATCATGCACTGATCACGTGGCTGATCACACTGATCACGTGGCTGATCATGCACTGATCACACTGATCATGCACTGATCATGCACTGATCACATCATGCTGATCTGATGCACTGATCACGTGGCTGATCATGCACTGATCACGTGGCTGATCATGCACTGATCACGTGACTGATCACTGATCATGATCATGCACTGATCATGCACTGACTGATCATGATCATGTGGCTGATCATGCACTGATCACGTGGCTGATCATGCACTGATCACGAGCCTGATAATGCACTGATCACGTGTCTGTTCATGCACTGATCTTTTGACTGGTCATGCACTGTTCACGTTCCTGATCATGCACTGATCACGTGGCTGATCATGCACTGATCACGAGGCTGATCATGCACTGATCACGTGGCTGATCATGCACTGATCACGTGGCTGATCATGCACTGATAACGTGGCTGATCATGCACTGATCACGTGGCTGATAATGAACTGATCACGTGGCTGATCATACTCTGATCACGTGGCTGATCATGCACTGACCACATGGCTGATCATACTCTGATCACGAAGCTGATCTTATAGTGACCACGTGACTGCAGGCACTGATCACTTGTTTGTGCATGCACTGATCACGTGGATGATCATTCACTGATTAATCATATACTGCTCACGTGGCTATCAGGCACTGTTCACGTGCCTGTTCATGCACGGATCACGTGGCTGATCATTCACTGATCACGTGACTGATCATGCACTGATCACGTGGCTGAATATGCACTGATCACGAAGCTGATCATACCCTGACCACGGGACTGTGCATGCACTGATCACTTGGCTGATCATGCAGTGATCACGTGCCTCATCGTGCACTGATCTCATGGCTGGTCATGAACAGATCACGTGGCTTTCATGCCCTGATCACGTGGCTGATCATGTACTGATCACGTGACTGGTCATGCACTGATCACGTGGCTGATCATGCACTGATCACGTGGCTGATCATGCACTGAAAACGTGGCTGATCATACACTGATCACATGACTGTGCACACACTGATCGCATGGCTGACCATGCACTGATCACGTGGCTGATCATGCACTGATCATGTGGCTGATCATACTCTGATCACGAAGCTGATCTTATACTGATCACGTGACTGCAGGCACTGATCACTTGACTGTGCATGCACTGATCACGTGGATGATCATGCACTGATTAATTATATACTGGTCACGTGGCTATCATGCACTGATCACGTGCGTGTTCATGCACTCATCACGTGACTGATATTTCACTGATCACGTGACTGATCATGCACTGATCACGTGGCTGAATCACGCACTGGCTGATCATGCACTGATCACTGACATGACTGATCATACACTGACCACATGACACTGATCATGTGGCTGACTGATCACTTGACTGATCATGCACTGATCACGTGCCTTATCATGCACTAATCACATTGCAGATCATGCACTGATCACATGGCTGATCATACACTGATCACGTGGCTGATCATACTCTGATCACGTGGCTGATCATGCACTGACAACGTGGCTGATCATACTCTACTCTTGAAGCTGATCTTATACTGATCACTGTGACTGCAGGCACTGATCACTTGACTGATCATGCACTGATCACGTGGATGATCATGCACTGACTGATTAATCATATACTGGTCACGTGGCTATCATGCACTGATCACGTGCCTGTTCATGCACTGATCACGTGGCTGATCATTCACTGATCACGTGACTGATCATGCACTGATCACGTGGCTGAATATGCACTGATCACGAAGCTGATCATACACTGACCACGGGACTGTGCATGCACTGATCACTTGGCTGATCATGCACTGATCACGTGCCTCATCATGCACTGGTCTCGTGGCTGATGACGAACAGATCACGTGGCTTTCATGCCCTGATCACGTGGCTGATCATATACTGATCACGTGACTGATAATGCATGATCACGTGCACTGATCATGCACTGATCACGTGGCTGATCATGCACTGATCACGTGGCTGATCATGCACTGATCACGTGACTGATCATGCACTGATCACGTGGCTGATCATGCACTGATCACGTGACTGATCATGCACAGATCACGTGGCTGATCATGCACTGATCACGTGACTGATCATGCACTGATCACGTGGCTGATCATGCACTGATCACTGTCACTGCTGATCATGCACTGATCACGCACTGATCATGCACTGATCACGGCTGATGATGCACTGATCACGTGGCTGATCATGCACTGATCACGTGGCTGATCATGCACTGATCACGTGACTGATCATGCACTGATCACGTGGCTGATCATGCACTGATCACGTGGCTGATCATCATACTGATCACGGCTGATCATGCACTGATGCACTGGCTGATCATGCACTGATCACGCACTGGCTGATCATGATCACACTGATCACGATGGCTGATCATGCACTGATCACGTGGCTGATCATGCACTGATCACGTCTGCTGATCATGCACTGATCACGTGGCTGATCATGCACTGATCACGTGGCTGATCATGCACTGATCACGTGGCTGATCATGCACTGATCACGTGACTGATCATGCACTGATCACGTGGCTGATCATGCACTGATCACGTGGCTGATCATGCACTGATCACGTGGCTGATCATGCACACTGATCACGTGACTGATCATGCACTGATCACGTGCACTGATCATGCACTGATCACGTGGCTGATCACACTGATCACGTGACTGATCATGCACTGATCACGTGACTGATCATGCACTGATCACGTGACTGATCATGCACTGATCACGTGGCTGATGCACTGATCATGCTGCTGATCATGCACTGATCACGTGGCTGATCATGCACTGATCACGTAACTGATCATGCACTGATCACGTGGCTGATCATGCACTGATCACGTGGCTGATCATGACTGATCACGTACACTGATCATGCACTGATCACGTGACTGATCATGCACTGATCACGTGGCTGATCATGCACTGATCACGTGGCTGATCATGCACTGATCATCACTGTGGCTGATCATCATCATGCACTGATCACGTGGCTGATCATGCACTGATCACGTGGCTGATCATGCACTGATCACGTGGCTGATCATGCACTGATCACGTGGCACTGATCATGCACTGATCACGTGGCTGATCATGCACTGATCACGTGTGCTGATGATCATGCACTGACTGATCACGTGCACTGATCATGCACTGATCACATGCACTGATCATGCACTGATCATGCACTGATCACGTGGCTGATCATGCACTGATCACGTGGCTGATCATGCACTGATCACGTGGCTGATCATGCACTGATCACGTGGACTGATCATGCACTGATCACGTGACTGATCATGCACTGATCACGTGGCTGATCATGCACTGATCACGTGGCTGATCATGCACTGATCACGTGGCTGATCATGCACTGATCACGTGGCTGATCATGCACTGATCACGTGGCTGATCATGCACTGATCGTGACTGATCACATCATGACTGATCATGCACTGATCACGTGGCTGATCATGCACTGATCACGTGGCTGATCATGCACTGATCACGTGACTGATCATGCACTGATCACGTGGCTGATCATGCACTGATCACGTGGCTGATCATGCACTGATCATGATCATGCACTGATCACGTGGCTGATCATGCACTGATCACGTGGCTGATCATACACTGATCACGTGACTGATCATGCACTGATCACGTGACTGATCATGCACTGATCACGTGGCTGATCATGCATCACGTGGCTGATCACACTGATCACGTGGCTGATCATGCACTGATCACGTGGCTGATCATGCACTGATCACGTGGCTGATCATGCACTGATCACGTGGCTGATCATGCACTGATCACGTGACTGATCATGCACTGATCACGCTGATCACCATGATCACTGATGATCATGACTGTGATCTGATGCACTGATCACGTGGCTGATCATGCACTGATCACGTGACTGATCATGCACTGATCACGTGACTGATCATGCACTGATCACGTGACTGATCATGCACTGATCACGTGGCTGATCATGCACTGATCACTGATCACGTGGCTGATCATGCTGATCTGATCTGATGCACTGATCACTGATCATGCACTGATCATGCACTGATCATGCACTGATCACATGCACTGATCACTGATCACTGATCATCGTGGCTGATCTGATCATGCACTGATCACGTGGCTGATCATGCACTGATCACGTGCACTGATCATGCACTGATGATCATGACTGATCATGCACTGATCACGTGACTGATCATGCACTGATCACGTGACTGATCATGCACTGATCACGTGGCTGATCATGCACTGATCACGTGGCTGATCATGCACTGATCACGTGGCTGATCATGCACTGATCATCACGATCATGCACTGATGATGCACTGATCACGTGACTGATCATGCACTGATCACGTGACTGATCATGCACTGATCACGTGACTGATCATGCACTGATCTGATCGCGTGACTGATCATGCACTGATCACGTGACTGATCATGCACTGATCACGTGACTGATCATGCACTGATCACGTGACTGATCATGCACTGCACTGATCACGTGACTGATCATCATGCACTGATCATGTGGCTGATCATGCACTGATCACGTGGCTGATCATGCACTGATCACGTGACTGATCATGCACTGATCGTGACTGATCATGCATCATGCACTGATGCACTGATCACGCTGATGATCATGCACTGATCACGTGGCTGATCATGCACTGATCGTGGCTGATCATGCACTGATCACGTGACTGATCATGCACTGATCACGTGGCTGATCATGCACTGATCACGTGACTGATCATGCACTGATCACGTGGCTGATCATGCACTGATCACGTGGCTGATCATGCACTGATCACGTGACTGATCATGCACTGATCACGTGACTGATCATGCACTGATCACGTGACTGATCATGCACTGATCACGTGACTGATCATGCACTGATCACGTGGCTGATCATGCACTGATCACGTGGCTGATGCACACTGATCACGTGACTGATCATGCACTGATCATCTGGCTGATCATGCACTGATTACGTGGCTGATCATGCACTGATCACGTGGCTGATCATGCACTGATCACGTGACTGATCATGCACTGATCACGTCTATGATCATGCACTGATCACGTGACTGATCATGCACTGATCACGTGGCTGATCATGCACTGATCACGTGGCTGATCATGCACTGATCACGTGACTGATCATGCACTGATCACGTGGCTGATCATGCACTGATCATTTGGCTGGTCACTGATCTCGTGACTGATCATGCACTGATCATGTCACTGCACTGCACTGATCACGTGGCTGATCATGCACTGATCACGTGACTGATCATGCACTGATCACGAGTGCTGATCATGCACTGATCACGTGGCTGATCATGCACTGATCACGTGGCTGATCATGCACTGATCACGTGACTGATCATGCACTGATCACGTGACTGATCATGCACTGATCACGTGGCTGATCATGCACTGATCACGTGACTGATCATGCACTGATCACGTGGCTGATCATGCACTGATCACGTGGCTGATCTGCACTCATCACACTGATCACGTGCTGATCATGCACTGATCACGTGGCTGATCATGCACTGATCACGTGGCTGGATCATGCACTGATCACGTGGCTGATCATGTACTGATCACGTGAGTGATCATGCACTGATCACGTGACTGATCAATTGATCATGCACTGATCACGTGACTGATCATGCACTGTTCTGATCACTGATGACTGATCATGCACTGATCACGTGACTGATCATGCACTGATCACGTGGCTGATCATGCACTGATCACGTGGCTGATCATGCACTGATCACGTGACTGATCATGCACTGATCACGTGGCTGATCATGCACTGATCACGTGGCTGATCATGCACTGATCACGTGGCTGATCATGCACTGATCACGTGGCTGATCATGCACTGATCACGTGACTGATCATGCACTGATCACGTGGCTGATCATGCACTGATCACGTGGCTGATCATGCACTGATCACGTGACTGATCATGCACTGATCACGTGGCTGATCATGCACTGATCACGTGGCTGATCATGCACTGATCACGCTGATCTGATCACACTGATCTGATCTGATCATGCACTGATCACGTGACTGATCATGCACTGATCACGCGTGGCTGATCATCATGCACTGATCACGTGGCTGATCATGCACTGATCACGTGACTGATCATGCACTGATCACGTGACTGATCATGCACTGATCACGTGGCTGATCATGCACTGATCACGTGGCTGATCATGCACTGATCACGTGGCTGATCATGCACTGATCACGTGGCTGATCATGCACTGATCACGTGGCTGATCATGCACTGATCACGTGACTGATCATGCACTGATCACGTGGCTGATCATGCACTGATCACATGCTGATCATGCACTGATCACGTGACTGATCATGCACTGATCACGTGACTGATCATGCACTGATCGTGGCTGATCATGCACTGATCGTGCTGATCATGCACTGATCACGTGGCTGATCATGCACTGATCACGTGGCTGATCATGCACTGATCACGTGGCTGATCATGCACTGATCACGTGACTGATCATGCACTGATCACGTGGCTGATCATGCACTGATCACGTGGCTGATCATGCACTGATCACGTGGCTGATCATGCACTGATCACGTGGCTGATCATGCACTGATCACGTGACTGTGATCATGCACTGATCACGTGGCTGATCATGCACTGATCACGTGCTGATCATGCACTGATCGCTGGATCATGCACTGATCACGTGGCTGATCATGCACTGATCGTGTGGCTGATCATGCACTGATCACGTGACTGATCATGCACTGATCACGTGGCTGATCATGCACTGATCACGTGGATCATGATCACTGATCATGCACTGATCACGTGACTGATCATGCACTGATCACGTGGCTGATCATGCACTGATCACGTGGCTGATCATGCACTGATCACGTGGCTGATCATGCACTGATCACGTGGCTGATCATGCACTGATCACGTGACTGATCATGCACTGATCACGTGGCTGATCATGCACTGATCACGTGGCTGATCATGCACTGATCACGTGGCTGATCATGCACTGATCACGTGACTGATCATGCACTGATCACGTGGCTGATCATGCACTGATCACGTGGCTGATCATGCACTGATCACGTGGCTGATCATGCACTGATCACGTGACTGATCATGCACTGATCACGTGGCTGATCATGCACTGATCACGTGACTGATCATGCACTGATCACGTGACTGATCATGCACTGATCACGTGACTGATCATGCACTGATCACGTGGCTGATCATGCACTGATCACGTGCTGATCATGCACTGATCACGTGACTGGCTGATCATGCACTGATCACGTGGCTGATCATGCACTGATCACGTGGCTGATCATGCACTGATCACGTGGCTGATCATGCACTGATCACGTGACTGATCATGCACTGATCACGTGGCTGATCATGCACTGATCACGTGGCTGATCATGCACTGATCACGTGGCTGATCATGCACTGATCACGTGGCTGATCATGCACTGATCACGTGGCTGATCATGCACTGATCACGTGGCTGATCATGCACTGATCACGTGGCTGATCATGCACTGATCACGTGACTGATCATGCACTGATCACGTGACTGATCATGCACTGATCACGTGGCTGATCATGCACTGATCACGTGGCTGATCATGCACTGATCTGATGATCATGCACTGATCACGTGGCTGATCATGCACTGATCACGTGGCTGATCATGCACTGACTGATCACGTGGCTGATCATGCACTGATCACGTGGCTGATCATGCACTGATCACGTGGCTGATCATGCACTGATCACGTGACTGATCATGCACTGATCACGTGGCTGATCATGCACTGATCACGTGGCTGATCATGCACTGATCACGTGGCTGATCATGCACTGATCACGTGGCTGATCATGCACTGATCACGTGCTGATCATCATGCACTGATCACGTGGCTGATGATCACTGATCACGTGACTGATCATGCACTGATCACGTGGCTGATCATGCACTGATCACGTGACTGATCATGCACTGATCACGTGGCTGATCATGCACTGATCACGTGACTGATCATGCACTGATCACGTGGCTGATCATGCACTGATCACGTGACTGATCATGCACTGATCACGTGGCTGATCATGCACTGATCACGTGGCTGATCATGCACTGATCACGTGGCTGATCACTGATCACGTGGCTGACATGATCACGTGGCTGATCATGCACTGATCACGTGGCTGATCATGCACTGATCACGTGGCTGATCATGCACTGATCATCACGTGGCTGATCATGCACTGATCACGTGGCTGATCATGCACTGATCACGAGGCTGATCATACACTGATCACGTGACTGTGCATGCACTGATCACGTGGCTGATCATGCACTGATCACGTGGCTGATCATGCACTGATCACGTGGCTGATCATGCACTGATCACGTGGCTCACGTGGCTGATCATGCACTGATCACGTGACTGATCATGCACTGATCACGTGACTGATCATGCACTGATCACGTGGCTGATCATGCACTGATCACGTGACTGATCATGCACTGATCACGTGACTGATCATGCACTGATCACTGATCACGTGGCTGATCATGCACTGATCACGTGGCTGATCATGCACTGATCACGTGGCTGATCATGCACTGATCACGTGGCTGATCATGCACTGATCACGTGGCTGATCATGCACTGATCACGTGACTGATCATGCACTGATCACGTGGCTGATCATACACTGATCATGTGACTGATCATGCACTGATCACGTGGCTGATCATGCACTGATCACGTGGCTGATCATACACTGATCACATGACTGTGCATGCACTGATCACGTGGCTGATCATGCACTGATCATGTGGCTGATCATGCACTGATCACGTGGCTGATCATGCACTGATCACGTGACTGATCATGCACTGATCACGTGACTGTGATCATGCACTGATCATGACATGCACTGATATGGTGACACTGATCATCACTGATCATACACTGATCACGTGACTGATCATGCACTGATCACGTGGCTGATCATGCACTGATCACGTGACTGATCATGCACTGATCACGTGGCTGATCATGCACTGATCACGTGGCTGATCATGCACTGATCACGTGACTGATCATGCACTGATCACGTGGCTGATCATGCACTGATCACGTGCTGCTGATCATGCACTGATCACGTGATCGCTGATCATGCACTGCACACGTGACTGATCATGCACTGATCACGTGACTGATCATGCACTGATCACGTGGCTGATCATGCACTGATCACGTGGCTGATCATGCACTGATCACGTGGCTGATCATGCACTGATCACGTGGCTGATCATGCACTGATCACGTGGCTGATCATGCACTGATCACGTGGCTGATCATGCACTGATCACGTGGCTGATCATGCACTGATCACGTGGCTGATCATGCACTGATCACGTGACTGATCATGCACTGATCACTGATCATGCTGATCATGCACTGATCACACTGATCTGATCATGCACTGATCACGTGGCTGATCATGCACTGATCACGTGGCTGATCATGCACTGATCACGTGGCTGATCATGCACTGATCACGTGGCTGATCATGCACTGATCACGTGGCTGATCATCATGCACTGATCACGTGGCTGATCATGCACTGATCACGTGACTGATCATGCACTGATCACGTGGCTGATCATGCACTGATCACGTGGCTGGTCATACTGATGATCATGCACTGATGCACTGATCACGTGGCTGATCATGCACTGATCACGTGACTGATCATGCACTGATCACGTGGCTGATCATGCACTGATCACGTGACTGATCATGCACTGATCGCGGCTGATCATGCACTGATCACGTGGCTGATCATGCACTGATCACGTGCTGATCATACACTGATCACGTGACTGATCATGCACTGATCACGTGGCTGATCATGCACTGATCACGTGGCTGATCATGCACTGATCACGTGACTGATCATGCACTGATCACGTGGCTGATCATGCACTGATCACGTGACTGATCATGCACTGATCACGTGGCTGATCATGCACTGATCACGTGGCTGATCATGCACTGATCACGTGGCTGATCATGCACTGATCACGTGGCTGATCATGCACTGATCACGTGCTGATCATGCACTGATCACGTGGCTGATCATGCACTGATCACGTGACTGATCATGCACTGATCACGTGACTGATCATGCACTGATCACGTGGCTGATCATGCACTGATCACGTGGCTGATCATGCACTGATCACGTGTGGCTGATCATGCACTGATCACGTGGCTGATCATGCACTGATCACGTGGCTGATCATGCACTGATCACGTGACTGATCATGCACTGATGATCACGTGGCTGATCATGCACTGATCACGTGGCTGATCATGCACTGATCACACGTGGCTGATCATGCACTGATCACGTGACTGATCATGCACTGATCACGTGGCTGATCATGCACTGATCACGTGGCTGATCATGCACTGATCACGTGGCTGATCATGCACTGATCACGTGACTGATCATGCACTGATCACGTGGCTGATCATGCACTGATCACGTGGCTGATCATGCACTGATCACGTGGCTGATCATGCACTGATCACGTGGCTGATCATGCACTGATCACGTGGCTGATCATGCACTGATCGTGGCTGATCATGCACTGATCACGTGGCTGATCATGCACTGATCACGTGGCTGATCATGCACTGATCACGTGGCTGATCATGCACTGATCACGTGGCTGATCATGCACTGATCACGTGGCTGATCATGCACTGATCACGTGGCTGATCATGCACTGATCACGTGGCTGATCATGCACTGATCACGTGACTGATCATGCACTGATCACGTGGCTGATCATGCACTGATCACGTGACTGATCATGCACTGATCACGTGGCTGATCATGCACTGATCACGTGGCTGATCATGCACTGATCACGTGGCTGATCATGCACTGATCACGTGGCTGATCATGCACTGATCACGTGACTGATCATGCACTGATCACGTGCTGATCATGCACTGATCACGCGTGCTGATCATGCACTGATCACGTGGCTGATCATGCACTGATCACGTGGCTGATCATGCACTGATCACGTGGCTGATCATGCACTGATCACGTGGCTGATCATGCACTGATCACGTGGCTGATCATGCACTGATCACGTGACTGATCATGCACTGATCACGTGGCTGATCATGCACTGATCACGTGCTGATCATGCACTGATCACGTGGCTGATCATGCACTGATCACGTGGCTGATCATGCACTGATCACGTGACTGATCATGCACTGATCACGTGGCTGATCATGCACTGATCACGTGGCTGATCATGCACTGATCACGTGATGATCATGCACTGATCATGACACTGATCACGTGGCTGATCATGCACTGATCACGTGACTGATCATGCACTGATCACGTGGCTGATCATGCACTGATCACGTGGCTGATCATGCACTGATCACGTGGCTGATCATGCACTGATCACGTGGCTGATCATGCACTGATCACGTGGCTGATCATGCACTGATCACGTGGCTGATCATGCACTGATCACGTGGCTGATCATGCACTGATCACGTGGCTGATCATGCACTGATCACGTGGACTGATCATGCACTGATCACGTGGCTGATCATGCACTGATCACGTGGCTGATCATGCACTGATCACGTGACTGATCATGCACTGATCACGTGGCTGATCATGCACTGATCACGTGACTGATCATGCACTGATCACGTGGCTGATCATGCACTGATCATGCACTGATCACGTGACTGATCATGCACTGATCACGTGGCTGATCATGCACTGATCACGTGGCTGATCATGCACTGATCACGTGGCTGATCATGCACTGATCACGTGGCTGATCATGCACTGATCACGTGGCTGATCATGCACTGATCACGTGGCTGATCATGCACTGATCACGTGGCTGATCATGCACTGATCACGTGGCTGATCATGCACTGATCACGTGGCTGATCATGCACTGATCACGTGGCTGATCATGCACTGATCACGTGGCTGATCATGCACTGATCACGTGACTCATCATGCGTGGCTGATCACGTCACTGATCATGCACTGATCACGTGGCTGATCATGCACTGATCACGTGGCTGATCATGCACTGATCATCATGCACTGATGTGCTCATGCACTGATCGGCTGGCTGATCATGCACTGATCACGTGGCTGATCATGCACTGATCACGTGACTGATCATGCACTGATCACGTGGCTGATCATGCACTGATCACGTGGCTGATCATGCACTGATCACGTGGCTGATCATGCACTGATCACGTGGCTGATCATGCACTGATCACGTGGCTGATCATGCACTGATCACGTGGCTGATCATGCACTGATCACGTGGCTGATCATGCACTGATCACGTGGCTGATCATGCACTGATCACGTGGCTGATCATGCACTGATCACGTGCTGATCATGCACTGATCATGCACTGATCACACGTGGCTGATCATGCACTGATCACGTGGCTATCATGCACTGATCACGTGGCTGATCATGCACTGATCATGCACTGACTCACGTGGCTGATCATGCACTGATCACGTGGCTGATCATGCACTGATCACGTGGCTGATCATGCACTGATCACGTGGCTGATCATGCACTGATCACGTGGCTGATCATGCACTGATCACGTGGCTGATCATGCACTGATCACGTGGCTGATCATGCACTGATCACGTGGCTGATCATGCACTGATCACGTGGCTGATCATGCACTGATCACGTGGCTGATCATGCACTGATCACGTGGCTGATCATGCACTGATCACTGCTGCACTGATCATGCACTGATCATGTGATCTGATCATGCACTGATCATGCACTGATCATGCACTGATCATGCATCTGATCACGTGGCTGATCATGCACTGATCACGTGGCTGATCATGCACTGATCACGTGGCTGATCATGCACTGATCACGTGGCTGATCATGCACTGATCACGGCTGATCATGCACTGATCACGTGACTGATCATGCACTGATCACGTGGCTGATCATGCACTGATCACGTGGCTGATCATGCACTGATCACGTGACTGATCATGCACTGATCACGTGGCTGATCATGCACTGATCACGTGGCTGATCATGCACTGATCACGTGGCTGATCATGCACTGATCACGTGGCTGATCATGCACTGATCACGTGGCTGATCATGCACTGATCACGTGGCTGATCATGCACTGATCACGTGGCTGATCATGCACTGATCACGTGGCTGATCATGCACTGATCACGTGGCTGATCATGCACTGATCACGCTGGCTGATCATGCACTGATCACGTGGCTGATCATGCACTGATCACGTGGCTGATCATGCACTGATCACGTGGCTGATCATGCACTGATCACGTGGCTGATCATGCACTGATCACGTGGCTGATCATGCACTGATCACGTGGCTGATCATGCACTGATCGCACTGATCACTGATGATGATCACGATCATCACTGCACTGATCATGCACTGATCATGCACGATCACGTGCTGATCATGCACTGATCACGTGGCTGATCATGCACTGATCACGTGGCTGATCATGCACTGATCACGTGACTGATCATGCACTGATCACGTGGCTGATCATGCACTGATCACACTGATCATGCACTGATCACTGATGATCATGCACTGATCACGTGGCTGATCATGCACTGATCATGGCTGATCATGATCACGTGGCTGATCATGCACTGATCACGTGGCTGATCATGCACTGATCACGTGGCTGATCATGCACTGATCACGTGGCTGATCATGCACTGATCACGTGGCGATCATGCTGATCATGCTGACTGATCACGTGGCTGATCATGCACTGATCACGCGTGCTGATCATGCACTGATCACGTGGCTGATCATGCACTGATCACGTGCTGATCATGCACTGATCACGTGGCTGATCATGCACTGATCACGTGGCTGATCATGCACTGATCACGTGGCTGATCATGCACTGATCACGTGGCTGATCATGCACTGATCACGTGGCTGATCATGCACTGATCACGTGGCTGATCATGCACTGATCACGTGGCTGATCATGCACTGATCACGTGACTGATCATGCACTGATCACGTGGCTGATCATGCACTGATCACGTGGCTGATCATGCACTGATCACGTGGCTGATCATGCACTGATCACGTGGCTGATCATGCACTGATCACGTGGCTGATCATGCACTGATCACTGATCTGTGGCTGATCATGCACTGATCACGTGCTGATCATGCACTGATCACGTGGCTGATCATGCACTGATCACGTGGCTGATCATGCACTGATCACGTGGCTGATCATGCACTGATCACGTGACTGATCATGCACTGATCACGTGGCTGATCATGCACTGATCACGTGGCTGATCATGCACTGATCACGTGGCTGATCATGCACTGATCACGTGGCTGATCATGCACTGATCGTGATGATCTGATCACTGCACTGATCATCACGTGGCTGATCATGCACTGATCACGCTGATCTGATCATGCACTGATCACGTGGCTGATCATGCACTGATCACGTGGCTGATCATGCACTGATCACGTGGCTGATCATACACTGATCACGTGGCTGATCATGCACTGATCACGTGGCTGATCATGCACTGATCACGTGGCTGATCATGATCATGGCTGATGATCACGTGACTGATCATGCACTGATCACGTGGCTGATCATGCACTGATCACGTGGCTGATCATGCACTGATCACGTGGCTGATCATGCACTGATCACGTGACTGATCATGCACTGATCACGTGGCTGATCATGCACTGATCACGTGGCTGATCATGCACTGATCACGTGGCTGATCATGCACTGATCACGTGACTGATCATGCACTGATCACGTGGCTGATCATGCACTGATCACGTGGCTGATCATGCACTGATCACGTGACTGATCATGCACTGATCACGTGGCTGATCATGCACTGATCACGTGGCTGATCATGCACTGATCACGTGGCTGATCATGCACTGATCACGTGGCTGATCATGCACTGATCACGTGGCTGATCATGCACTGATCACGTGGCTGATCATGCACTGATCACGTGGCTGATCATGCACTGATCACGTGGCTGATCATGCACTGATCACGTGGCTGATCATGCACTGATCACGTGACTGATCATGCACTGATCACGTGGCTGATCATGCACTGATCACGTGGCTGATCATGCACTGATCACGTGGCTGATCATGCACTGATCACGTGACGTGGCTGATCATGCACTGATCACGTGACTGATCATGCACTGATCACGTGGCTGATCATGCACTGATCACGTGGCTGATCATGCACTGATCACGTGGCTGATCATGCACTGATCACGTGGCTGATCATGCACTGATCACGTGGCTGATCATGCACTGATCACGTGCTGATCATGCATCATCACACTGATGATCATCACTGATCACGTGCTGATCATGCACTGATCACGTGGCTGATCATGCACTGATCACGTGGCTGATCATGCACTGATCACGTGGCTGATCATGCACTGATCACGTGACTGATCATGCACTGATCACGTGGCTGATCATGCACTGATCACGTGGCTGATCATGCACTGATCACACGTGACTGATCATGCACTGATCACGTGGCTGATCATGCACTGATCACGTGGCTGATCATGCACTGATCATGCACTGATCACGTGGCTGATCATGCACTGATCACGTGGACGTGGCTGATAATGAACTGATCATGGCTGATCATACACTGATCACGTGCCTGATCATGCACTAATCACGTTGCGGATCATGCGCTGATCACATGGCTGATCATACACTGATCACGTGGCTGATCATACTCTGATCACGTGGCTGATCATGCACTGACCACGTGGCTGATCATACTCTGATCACGAAGCTGATCTTATACTGATCACGTGACTGCATGCACTGATCACTTGTCTGTGCATGCACTGATCACGGGATGATCATTCACTGATTAATCATATACTGGTCACGTGGCTATCAGGCACTGATCACGTGCCTGTTCATGCACTGATCACGTGGCTGGTCATTCACTGATCACGTGCCTGATCATGCCCTGATCACGTGGCTGAATACGCACTGATCACCAAGCTGATCATACAATGACCACGGACTGTGCATGCACTTATCACTTTGCTGATCATGCAATGATCACGCGCGTCATCATGCACTGATCTCTGGATGATCATGAACAGATCACGTGGCTTCATGCATGCCTGATCACCTGGCTGATCATATACTGATCACGTGACTGATCATGCACTGATCATGTGCCTGATCATGCACTGATCACGTGGCTGTTCATGCATTGATCACGAAGCTGACCATACACTGATCACGTGACTGCGCATGCACTGATCACGTGGCTGTTCATGCACTGATCACGTGGCTGATCATGCACTGATCACGTGGCTGATCATACACTAATCACGTGGCTGACATTCACTGATAACGTGACTGGTCATGCACTGATCACCTGTCTGATCATGCACTGATCACGTGGCTGATCATGCACTGATCTCAAAGCTGATCATGACACACTGATGATCACGCGTGACTGATCATGCACTGATAATATGCCTGATCATGCACTGATCAAGTGGCTGATAATGCACTGATCACGTGTCTGATCATACACTGATCACGTGACTGTGCATGCACTGATCAAATGGCTGATCATGCACTGATCACGTGCTTCATCATGCAGTGATCTCGTGCTGATCATGAACAGATCACGTGGCTTTCATGCCCTGATCACGTGGCTGATCATATACTGATCACGTGACTGATCATGCACTGATCATGTGCCTGATCATGCACTGATCACGTGGCTGATCATGCACTGGCTGATCTGATCATGCACTGATCACGTGGCTGATCATGCACTGATCACATGACTGATCGCACTGATCACGTGGCTGATCATGCACTGATCACGTGGCTGATCACGCACTGATCACGTGGCTGATAATGCACTGATCACGTGGCTGATCATACACTGATCACACGTGGCTGACATTCACTGATCACGTGACTGATCATGCACTGATCACCTGTCTGATCATGCACTGATCACGTGGCTGATCATGCTTTGATAACTGGCTGATCATACACTGATCACGTGACTGATCATGGACTCTTCACGTGCCTGATCATGCACTGATCACGAGCTGATCATGCACTGATCTCACGGCTGATCATACACTGATCATGCACTGATGATGACTGATCATGCACTGATCAGTGACTGATCATGCACTGATCACGTGGCTGATCATGCACTGATCACGCTGATCATGCACTGATCACGTGATGGCTGATCATGCACTGATCACGTGACTCATGCACTGATCACGTGGCTGATCATGCACTGATCACGTGCTGATCATGCACTGATCACGTGGCTGATCATGCACTGATCACGTGACTGATCATGCACTGATCACGTGCTGATCATGCACTGATCACGTGGCTGATCATGCACTGATCACGTGGCTGATCATGCACTGATCACGTGGCTGATCATGCACTGATCACGTGGCTGATCATGCACTGATCACGTGATCTGATCATGCACTGATCACATGCTGATCATGCACTGATCACGTGGCTGATCATGCACTGATCACGTGGCTGATCATGCACTGATCACGTGGCTGATCATGCACTGATCACGTGGCTGATCATGCACTGATCACGTGGCTGATCATGCACTGATCACACGCTCTCTGATCATGCACTGATCACGTGGCTGATCATGCACTGATCACGTGGCTGATCATGCACTGATCACGTGGCTGATGATCATGCACTGATCACGTGGCTGATCATGCACTGATCACGTGGCTGATCATGCACTGATCACGCTGCTGATCATGCACTGATCACGTGGCTGATCATGCACTGATCACGTGGCTGATCATGCACTGATCACGTGGCTGATCATGCACTGATCACGACTGCTGATCATGCACTGATCACGTGGCTGATCATGCACACTGATCACGTGGCTGATCATGCACTGATCACGTGGCTGATCATGCACTGATCACGTGGCTGATCATGCACTGATCACGTGGCTGATCATGCACTGATCACGTGGCTGATCATGCACTGATCACGTGACTGATCATGCACTGATCACGTGGCTGATCATGCACTGATCACGTGGCTGATCATGCACTGATCACGTGGCTGATCATGCACTGATCACGTGGCTGATCATGCACTGATCACGTGGCTGATCATGCACTGATCACGTGGCTGATCACACATGATCACTGATCTGATCATGCACTGATCACGTGATCACTGATCATGCACTGATCACGTGGCTGATCATGCACTGATCACGTGGCTGATCATCATGCACTGATCTGATCTGGCTGATCATGCTGACTGATCACGTGGCTGATCATGCACTGATCACGTGGCTGATCATGCACTGATCACGTGGCTGATCATGCACTGATCGTGACTGACTGATCATGCACTGATCACGTGGCTGATCATGCACTGATCACGTGGCTGATCATGCACTGATCACGTGGCTGATCATGCACTGATCACGTGACTGATCATGCACTGATCACGTGGCTGATCATGCACTGATCACGTGGCTGATCATGCTGATGATCACTGCTGATCATGCACTGATCACGTGGCTGATCATGCACTGATCACGTGGCTGATCATGCACTGATCACGTGGCTGATCATGCACTGATCACGTGGCTGATCATGCACTGATCACGTGGCTGATCATGCACTGATCACGTGGCTGATCATGCACTGATCACGTGACTGATCATGCACTGATCACGTGGCTGATCATGCACTGATCACGTGGCTGATCATGCACTGATCACGTGGCTGATCATGCACTGATCACGTGGCTGATCATGCACTGATCACGTGGCTGATCATGCACTGATCACGTGGCTGATCATGCACTGATCACGTGCTGATCATGCACTGATCATGTGGCTGATCATGCACTGATCACGTGACTGATCATGCACTGATCACGTGGCTGATCATGCACTGATCACGTGGCTGATCATGCACTGATCACGTGGCTGATCATGCACTGATCACGTGGCTGATCATGCACTGATCACGTGGACTGATCATGCACTGATCACGTGGCTGATCATGCACTGATCACACTGACTGATCATGCACTGTGGCTGATCATGCACTGATCACGCTGACTGATCATGCACTGATCACGTGGCTGATCATGCACTGATCACGTGGCTGATCATGCACTGATCACGTGGCTGATCATGCACTGATCACGTGGCTGATCATGCACTGATCACGTGGCTGATCATGCACTGATCACGTGGCTGATCATGCACTGATCACGTGGCTGATCATGCACTGATCACGTGGCTGATCATGCACTGATCACGTGGCTGATCATGCACTGATCACGTGGCTGATCATGCACTGATCACGTGGCTGATCATGCACTGATCACGTGGCTGATCATGCACACTGATCACGCTGATGATCATCACACTGATCATCACTGATCTGATCATGCACTGATCACGTGACTGATGCACACTGATCACTGCTGATCATGCACTGATCACGTGGCTGATCATGCACTGATCACGTGGCTGATCATGCACTGATCACGTGACTGATCATGCATGCACTGATCACGTGGCTGATCATGCACTGATCACGTGGCTGATCATGCACTGATCACGTGGCTGATCATGCACTGATCACGTGGCTGACTCATGCACTGATCACGTGGCTGATCATGCACTGATCACGTGGCTGATCATGCACTGATCACGTGGCTGATCATGCACTGATCACGTGGCTGATCATGCACTGATCACGTGGCTGATCATGCACTGATCACGTGGCTGATCATGCACTGATCATGTGACTGATCATCATGCACTGATCATGCACTGATGATGCATGCACTGATCACGTGGCTGATCATGCACTGATCACGTGGCTGATCATGCACTGATCACGTGGCTGATCATGCACTGATCACGTGACTGATCATGCACTGATCGCACTGATCATCACACTGATCATGTGGCTGATCATGCACTGATCACGTGACTGATCATGCACTGATCACGTGGCTGATCATGCACTGATCATGCGCTGATCATGCACTGATCATGCACTGATCACGTGGCTGATCATGCACTGATCACGTGGCTGATCATGCACTGATCACGTGGCTGATCATGCACTGATCACGTGGCTGATCATGCACTGATCACGTGGCTGATCATGCACTGATCACGTGGCTGATCATGCACTGATCACGTGGCTGATCATGCACTGATCACGTGGCTGATCATGCACTGATCACGTGGCTGATCATGCACTGATCACGTGGCTGATCATGCACTGATCACGTGGCTGATCATGCACTGATCGTGGCTGATCATGCACTGATCATGCACTGATCACGTGGCTGATCATGCACTGATCACGTGGCTGATCATGCACTGATCACGTGACTGATCATGCACTGATCACGTGGCTGATCATGCACTGATCACGTGGCTGATCATGCACTGATCACGTGGCTGATCATGCACTGATCACGTGACTGATCATGCACTGATCACGTGGCTGATCATGCACTGATCATGCACTGATCATGCACTGATCACGTGACTGATCATGCACTGATCACGTGATGCTGATCATGCACTGATCACGTGACTGATCATGCACTGATCACGTGGCTGATCATGCACTGATCACGTGCTGATCATGCACTGATCACGTGGCTGATCATGCACTGATCACGTGGCTGATCATGCACTGATCACGTGGCTGATCATGCACTGATCACGTGCTGATCATGCACTGATCACGTGACTGATCATGCACTGATCACGTGGCTGATCATGCACTGATCACGTGGCTGATCATGCACTGATCACGTGGCTGATCATGCACTGATCACGTGGCTGATCATGCACTGATCACGTGGCTGATCATGCACTGATCATCACCTGGCTGATCATGCACTGATCACGTGGCTGATCATGCACTGATCACGTGGCTGATCATGCACTGATCACGTGGCTTCATGCACTGATCACGCACTGATCATGCACTGATCACGTGGCTGATCATGCACTGATCACGTGGCTGATCATGCACTGATCACGTGACTGATCATGCACTGATCACGCTGATCTGATCATGCACTGATCACTGATCATGTGGCTGATCATGCACTGATCACGTGGCTGATCATGCACTGATCACGTGACTGATCATGCACTGATCACGTGGCTGATCATGCACTGATCACGTGACTGATCATGCACTGATCACGTTACTGATCATGCACTGATCACGTGGCTGATCATGCACTGATCACGTGGCTGATCATGCACTGATCACGTGGCTGATCATGCACTGATCACGTGGCTGATCATGCACTGATCACGTGGCTGATCATGCACTGATCACGTGGCTGATCATGCTGATCACGTGCCTGATCATGCACTGATCACGCTGATCATGCACTGATCACGTGCTGCTGATCATGCACTGATCACGTGGCTGATCATGCACTGATCACGTGACTGATCATGCACTGATCACGTGGCTGATCATGCACTGATCACGTGGCTGATCATGCACTGATGATCACGTGATCTGATCATGCACACTGATCACGTGACTGATCACTGATCACTGATGACGTGGCTGATCATGCACTGATCACGTGGCTGATCTGATCATGCACTGATCGTGACTGATCATGCACTGATCACGTGGCTGATCATGCACTGATCACGTGGCTGATCATGCACTGATCACGTGGCTGATCATGCACTGATCACGTGCTGATCATGCACTGATCACGTGGCTGATCATGCACTGATCACGTGGCTGATCATGCACTGATCACGTGGCTGATCATGCACTGATCACGTGGCTGATCATGCACTGATCACGTGGCTGATCATGCACTGATCACGTGGCTGATCATGCACTGATCACGTGACTGATCATGCACTGATCACGTGGCTGATCATGCACTGATCACGTGGCTGATCATGCACTGATCACGTGGCTGATCATGCACTGATCACGTGACTGATCATGCACTGATCACGTGGCTGATCATGCACTGATCATGCACTGGCTGATCATGCACTGATCACATCTGACTGATCATGCACTGATCACGTGGCTGATCATGCACTGATCACGTGGCTGATCATGCACTGATCACGTGGCTGATCATGCACTGATCACGTGACTGATCATGCACTGATCACGTGGCTGATCATGCACTGATCACGTGGCTGATCATGCACTGATCACGTGCTGATGATCATGCACTGATCACGTGACTGATCATGCACTGATCACGTGGCTGATCATGCACTGATCACGTGGCTGATCATGCACTGATCACGTGACTGATCATGCACTGATCACGTGGCTGATCATGCACTGATCACGTGGCTGATCATGCACTGATCACGTGGCTGATCATGCACTGATCACGTGGCTGATCATGCACTGATCACACGTGGCTGATCATGCACTGATCACGTGGCTGATCATGCACTGATCACGTGCTGATCATGCACTGATCACGTGGGCTGATCATGCACTGATCACGCTGCTGATCATCACACTGATCACGTGCTGATCATGCACTGATCACATGCTGATCATGCACTGATCACGTGGCTGATCATGCACTGATCACGTGGCTGATCGCACACACTGATCACGTGGCTGATCATGCACTGATCACGTGGCTGATCATGCACTGATCACGTGGGCTGATCATGCACTGATCACGTGACTGATCATGCACTGATCACGCTGGCTGGCTGACTGATCACGCACTGATCACTGCGTGCTGATCATGCACTGATCACGTGGCTGATCATGCACTGATCACGTGACTGATCATGCACTGATCACGTGACTGATCATGCACTGTGCTGATCATGCACTGATCACGTGGCTGATCATGCACTGATCACGTGGCTGATCATGCACTGATGACGATCACTGATCATCACATGCACTGATCACGTGACTGATCATGCACTGATCACGTGCTGCTGATCATGCACTGATCACGTGGCTGATCATGCACTGATCACGTGGCTGATCATGCACTGACTGATCATCATGCACTGATCGTGGCTGATCATGCACTGATCACGTGGCTGATCATGCACTGATCACGTGGCTGATCATGCACTGATCACGTGGCTGATCATGCACTGATCACGTGGCTGATCATGCACTGATCACGTGCTGATCATGCACTGATCACGTGGCTGTCATCATGCACTGATCACGTGGCTGATCATGCACTGATCACGTGGCTGATCATGCACTGATCACGTGACTGATCATGCACTGATCACGTGGCTGATCATGCACTGATCACGTGGCTGATCATGCACTGATCACGTGGCTGATCATGCACTGATCACTGATGCTGATCATGCACTGATCACGTGATCTGATCATGCACTGATCATCGTGGCTGATCATGCACTGATCACACGTGGCTGATCATGCACTGATCACGTGGCTGATCATGCACTGATCACGTGGCTGATCATGCACTGATCACGTGACTGATCATGCACTGATCATGCACTGATGATCTGATCTGATGCACTGCTGATCATGCACTGCACTGCACTGATCATGCACTGATCACGTGACTGATCATGCACTGATCACGTGACTGATCATGCACTGATCGTGGCTGATCATGCACTGATCACGTGACTGATCATGCACTGATCACGTGGCTGATCATGCACTGATCACTGGCTGATCATGCACTGATCACGTGGCTGATCATGCACTGATCACGTGACTGATGATCATGCACTGATCACGTGGCTGATCATGCACACTGATCACGTGGCTGATCATGCACTGATCATGCACTGATCATGCACTGATCACGTGGCTGATCATGCACTGATCACGTGGCTGATCATGCACACTGATCACGCTGGCTGATCATGCACTGATCACGTGGCTGATCATGCACTGATCACGTGGCTGATCATGCACTGATCACGTGATGCTGATCATGCACTGATCACGTGGCTGATCATGCACTGATCACGTGGCTGATCATGCACTGATCACGTGGCTGATCATGCACTGATCACGTGGCTGATCATGCACTGATCACGTGGCTGATCATGCACTGATCACGTGACTGATCATGCACTGATCACGTGGCTGATCATGCACTGATCACGATGCTGATCATGCACTGATCACGTGGCTGATCATGCACTGATCACGTGGCTGATCATGCACTGATCACGTGGCTGATCATGCACTGATCATGGCTGATCATGCACTGATCACGTGACTGATCATCACACTGATCACGTGGCTGATCATGCACTGATCACGTGGCTGATCATGCACTGATCACGTGGCTGATCATCATGCACTGATCACGTGGCTGATCATGCACTGATCACGTGGCTGATCATGCACTGATCTGATCTGATCATGCACTGATCACTGCACTGATCATGCACTGCATGCTGATCACGTGGCTGATCATGCACTGATCACGTGACTGATCATGCACTGATCACGTGGCTGATCATGCACTGATCACGTGCTGATCATGCACTGATCACGTGGCTGATCATGCACTGATCACGTGCTGATCATGCACTGATCACGTGGCTGATCATGCACTGATCACGTGGCTGATCATGCACTGATCACGCTGATCATGCACTGATCACGTGGCTGATCATGCACTGATCACGTGGCTGATCATGCACTGATCACGTGGCTGATCATGCACTGATCACGTGGCTGATCATGCACTGATCACGTGGCTGATCATGCACTGATCACGTGGCTGATCATGCACTGATCACGTGCTGATCATGCACTGATCACGTGGCTGATCATGCACTGATCACGTGGCTGATCATGCACTGATCACGTGGCTGATCATGCACTGATCATGCACATGCACTGATCACATGGCTGATCATGCACTGATCACGTGGCTGATCATGCACTGATCACGTGGCTGATCATGCACTGATCACAAGCTGATCATGCACTGATCACGTGACTGATCATGCACTGATCACGTGGCTGATCATGCACTGATCACGTGGCTGATCATGCACTGATCACGTGATCTGATCATGCACTGATCACGTGGCTGATCATGCACTGATCACGTGGCTGATCATGCACTGATCACGTGGCTGATCATGCACTGATCACGTGGCTGATCATGCACTGATCACGTGGCTGATCATGCACTGATCACGTGGCTGATCATGCACACTGATCACGTGGCTGATCATGCACTGATCACGTGGCTGATCATGCACTGATCACGTGGCTGATCATGCACTGATCACTGATGCTGATCATGCACTGATCACGTGCTGCTGATCATGCACTGATCACGTGGCTGATCATGCACTGATCACGTGGCTGATCATGCACTGATCACGTGGCTGATCATGCACTGATCACGTGGCTGATCATGCACTGATCGTGGCTGATCATGCACTGATCACGTGGCTGATCATCACACTGATCACGTGGCTGATCATGCACTGATCACTGTGGCTGATCATGCACTGATCATGCACTGATCACGTGACTGATCATGCACTGATCACGCACTGATCACGTGTGCTGATCATGCACTGATCACGTGGCTGATCATGCACTGATCACGTGGCTGATCATGCACTGATCACGTGGCTGATCATGCACTGATCACGTGACTGATCATGCACTGATCACGTGGCTGATCATGCACTGATCACGTGGCTGATCATGCACTGATCACGTGACTGATCATGCACTGATCACGTGGCTGATCATGCACTGATCACGTGACTGATCATGCAGGGGTCACGTGGCTATCATGCACTGATCACGTGGCTGATCATACACTGATGATGTGACTGATCATGCACTGATTACATGCCTGATCATACACTGATCACGAGACTGCACATGCACTGATTACGTGGCTGATCATGCACTGATCACGTAGGTATCATGCACTGATCACGTGGCTGATCATACACTGATCACGGCTGACTGCTGATCATGCACTGATCACGTGGCTGATCATGCACTGATCACGTGGCTGATCATGCACTGATCACGTGGCTGATCATGCACTGATCACGTGACTGATCATGCACTGATCACGTGGCTGATCATGCACTGATCACGTGGCTGATCATGCACTGATCACGTGGCTGATGATGCACTGATCACGCACTGATCATGCACTGATCACGTGACTGATCATGCTGATCACACACTGATCACGTGATCACGTGGCTGATCATGCACTGATCACGTGGCTGATCATGCACTGATCACGTGGCTGATCATGCACTGATCACGTGCTGATCATGCACTGATCACGTGGCTGATCATGCACTGACTGATCACGTGGCTGATCATGCACTGATCACGTGCTGCTGACACATGATCACTGATGATCATGGATCACATGACTGATCTGATCACGCATGCACTGATGACGTGGCTGATGCACTGATCACGTGGCTGATCATGCACTGATCGTGGCTGATCATGCACTGATCACGTGGCTGATCGCACTGATCACTGCTGATCATGCACTGATCACGTGCTGATCATGCACTGATCACGTGCACTGATCATGCACTGATCACGTGGCTGATCATGCACTGATCACGTGGCTGATCATGCACTGATCACGTGGCTGATCATGCACTGATCACACGTGCTGATCATGCACTGATCACGTGACTGCTGATCATGCACTGATCACGTGACTGATCATGCACTGATCACGTGGCTGATCATGCTGATGACGATGGCTGATCATGCACTGATCACGTGGCTGATCATGCACTGATCGTGGCTGATCATGCACTGATCACGTGGCTGATCATGCACTGATCACGTGGCTGATCATGCACTGATCACGTGGCTGATCATGCACTGATCACGTGACTGATCATGCACTGATCACGTGGCTGATCATGCACTGATCACGTGACTGATCTGATGATGCTGATCACTGATCACGTGGCTGATCATGCACTGATCACGTGGCTGATCATGCACTGATCACGTGGCTGATCATGCACTGATCGTGGCTGATCATGCACTGATCACGTGGCTGATCATGCACTATCACGTGGCTGATCATGCACTGATCACGTGGCTGATCATGCACTGATCACGTGCTGGCTGATCATGCACTGATCGCGTGGCTGATCATGCACTGATCACGTGGCTGATCATGCACTGATCACGTGGCTGATCATGCACTGATCACGTGACTGATCATGCACTGATCACGTGGCTGATCATGCACTGATCACGTGGCTGATCATGCACTGATCACGTGGCTGATCATGCACTGATCACGTGGCTGATCATGCACTGATCACGTGGCTGATCATGCACTGATCACGTGGCTGATCATGCACTGATCACGTGGCTGATCATGCACTGATCACGTGGCTGATCATGCACTGATCACGTGATCATCATGCACTGATCACGTGACTGATCATGCACTGATCACGTGGCTGATCATGCACTGATCACGTGGCTGATCATGCACTGATCACGTGGCTGATCATGCACTGATCACGTGGCTGATCATGCACTGATCACGTGGCTGATCATGCACTGATCACGTGGCTGATCATGCACTGATCACGTGGCTGATCATGCACACTGATCACGTGACTGATCATGCACTGATCACGTGGCTGATCATGCACTGATCACGTGGCTGATCATGCACTGATCACGTGGCTGATCATGCACTGATCACGTGGCTGATCATGCACTGCACTGATCACGTGGCTGATCATGCACTGATCACGTGGCTGATCATGCACTGATCACGTGGCTGATCATGCACTGATCACGTGGCTGATCATGCACTGATCACGTGGCTGATCATGCACTGATCTGATCACTGATCATGCACTGGCTGATCATCATGCACTGATCACGTGGCTGATCATGCACTGACTGATCACGTGACTGATCATGCACTGATCACGTGGCTGATCATGCACTGATCACGTGGCTGATCATGCACTGATCACGTGGCTGATCATGCACTGATCACGTGGCTGATCATGCACTGATCACGTGGCTGATCATGCACTGATCACGTGGCTGATCATGCACTGATCACGTGGCTGATCATGCACTGATCACGTGGCTGATCATGCACTGATCACACGTGCTGATCATGCACTGATCACGTGGCTGATCATGCACTGATCACGTGGCTGATCATGCACTGATCACGTGGCTGATCATGCACTGATCACGTGGCTGATCATGCACTGATCACGTGGCTGATCATGCACTGATCACGTGCTGATCATGCACTGATCACGTGGCTGATCATGCACTGATCACGTGGCTGATCATCACTGATCACTGATCACGTGCACTGATCATGCACTGATCACGTGCTGATCATGCACTGATCACGTGTGACTGATCATGCACTGATCACGTGGCTGATCATGCACTGATCACGTGGCTGATCATGCACTGATCACGTGGCTGATCATGCACTGATCACGTGGCTGATCATGCACTGATCACGTGGCTGATCATGCACTGATCACGTGGCTGATCATGCACTGATCACGTGGCTGATCATGCACTGATCACGTGGCTGATCATGCACTGATCACGTGGCTGCTGATCATGCACTGATCACGTGGCTGATCATGCACTGATCACGTGGCTGATCATGCACTGATCACGTGGCTGATCATGCACTGATCACGTGGCTGATCATGCACTGATCACGTGGCTGATCATGCACTGATCACGTGGCTGATCATGCACTGATCACGTGACTGATCATGCACTGATCACGTGGCTGATCATGCACTGACTGATGATGGCTGATCATGCACTGATCATGCACTGATCATGCACTGATCACATGCTGATGATCATGCACTGATCACTGCTGATCATGCACTGATCACGTGGCTGATCATGCACTGATCACGTGGCTGATCATGCACACTGATCACGTGCTGATCATGCACTGATCACGTGGCTGATCATGCACTGATCACGTGGCTGATCATGCACTGATCACGTGGCTGATCATGCACTGATCACGTGGCTGATCATGCACTGATCACGTGGCTGATCATGCACTGATCACGTGGCTGATCATGCACTGATCACGTGGCTGATCATGCACTGATCACGTGGCTGATCTGATCACTGATCACGTGGCTGATCATGCACTGATCACGTGGCTGATCATGCACTGATCACGTGGCTGATCATGCACTGATCACGTGGCTGATCATGCACTGATCACGTGGCTGATCATGCATGCACTGATCACGTGGCTGATCATGCACTGATCACGTGGCTGATCATGCACTGATCACGTGACTGATCATGCACTGATCACGTGGCTGATCATGCACTGATCACGTGGCTGATCATGCACTGATCGTGACTGCTGATCATGCACTGATCACGTGGCTGATCATGCACTGATCACGTGGCTGATCATGCACTGATCACGTGGCTGATCATGCACTGATCACGTGGCTGATCATGCACTGATCACGTGGCTGATCATGCACTGATCACGTGGCTGATCATGCACTGATCACGTGGCTGATCATGCACTGATCACGTGGCTGATCATGCACTGATCACGTGGCTGATCATGCACTGATCACGTGGCTGATCATGCACTGATCACGTGGCTGATCATGCACTGATCACGTGGCTGATCATGCACTGATCACGTGGCTGATCATGCACTGATCACGTGGCTGATCATGCACTGATCACGCGTGGCTGATCATGCACTGATCACGTGGCTGATCATGCACTGATCACGTGGCTGATGATCATGCACTGATCACGTGGCTGATCATGCACTGATCACGTGGCTGATCATGCACTGATCACGTGGCTGATCATGCACTGATCACGTGGCTGATCATGCACTGATCACGTGGCTGATCATGCACTGATCACGTGGCTGATCATGCACTGATCACGTGGCTGATCATGCACTGATCACGTGCTGATCATGCACTGATCACGTGGCTGATCATGCACTGATCACGTGGCTGATCATGCACTGATCACGTGGCTGATCATGCACTGATCACGTGGCTGATCATGCACTGATCACGTGGCTGATCATGCACTGATCACGTGGCTGATCATGCACTGATCACGTGGCTGATCATGCACTGATCACGTGGCTGATCATGATCACACTGATCACGTGACTGATCATGCACTGATCACGTGATGCTGATCATGCACTGATCACGTGGCTGATCATGCACTGATCACGTGGCTGATCATGCACTGATCACGTGACTGATCATGCACTGATCACGTGGCTGATCATGCACTGATCACGTGGCTGATCATGCACTGATCACGTGGCTGATCATGCACTGATCACGTGGCTGATCATGCACTGATCACGTGGCTGATCATGCACTGATCACGTGGCTGATCATGCACTGATCACGTGGCTGATCATGCACTGATCACGTGGCTGATCATGCACTGATCGCGTGACTGTGGCTGATCATGCACTGATCATCTGATGATCATGCACTGATCACGTGGCTGATCATGCACTGATCACGTGGCTGATCATGCACTGATCACGTGCTGATCATGCACTGATCACGTGGCTGATCATGCACTGATCACGTGGCTGATCATGCACTGATCACGTGGCTGATCATGCACTGATCACGTGGCTGATCATGCACTGATCACGTGGCTGATCATGCACTGATCACGTGGCTGATCATGCACTGATCACGTGGCTGATCATGCACTGATCACGTGACTGATCATGCACTGATCACGTGGCTGATCATGCACTGATCACGTGGCTGATCATGCACTGATCACGTGGCTGATCATGCACTGATCACGTGGCTGATCATGCACTGATCACGTGGCTGATCATGCACTGATCACGTGGCTGATCATGCACTGATCACGTGACTGATCATGCACTGATCACGTGGCTGATCATGCACTGTGGCTGATCATCATGCACTGATCACGCTGGCTGATCATGCACTGATCATGCACTGACTGATGGCTGATCATGCACTGATCACGTGGCTGATCATGCACTGATCACGTGCTGATGATCATGCACTGATCACGTGGCTGATCATGCACTGATCACGTGGCTGATCATGCACTGATCACGTGGCTGATCATGCACTGATCACGTGGCTGATCATGCACTGATCACGTGGCTGATCATGCACTGATCACGTGCTGCTGATCATGCACTGATCACGTGGCTGATCATGCACTGATCACGTGGCTGATCATGCACTGATCACGTGGCTGATCATGCACTGATCACGTGGCTGATCATGCACTGATCACGTGCTGATGATCATGCACTGATCACGTGGCTGATCATGCACTGATCACGTGGCTGATCATGCACTGATCACGTGGCTGATCATACACTGATCACGTGGCTGATCATGCACTGATCACGTGGCTGATCATGCACTGATCACGTGGCTGATCATGCACTGATCACGTGCTGATCATGCACTGATCACGTGGCTGATCATGCACTGATCACGTGGCTGATCATGCACTGATCACGTGGCTGATCATGCACTGATCACGTGTGCTGATCATGCACTGATCACGTGGCTGATCATGCACTGATCACGTGGCTGATCATGCACTGATCACGTGGCTGATCATGCACTGATCACGTGGCTGATCATGCACTGATCACGTGGCTGATCATGCACTGATCACGCGATCTGATCATGCACTGATCACGTGGCTGATCATGCACTGATCACACTGCTGATCACTGATCACTGATCATGCGTGACTGATCATGCACTGATCACGTGGCTGATCATGCACTGATCACGTGGCTGATCATGCACTGATCACGTGGCTGATCATGCACTGATCACGTGGCTGATCATGCACTGATCACTGCTGATCATGACTGATGTGATCATCACACTGATCACGTGGCTGATCATGCACTGATCACGTGGCTGATCATGCACTGATCACGTGGCTGATCATGCATGCACTGATCACGTGGCTGATCATGCACTGATCACGTGGCTGATCATGCACACTGATCACGTGCTGATCATGCACTGATCACGTGGCTGATCATGCACTGATCACGTGGCTGATCATGCACTGATCACGTGGCTGATCATGCACTGATCACGTGGCTGATCATGCACTGATCACGTGGCTGATCATGCACTGATCACGTGGCTGATCATCATGCACTGATCACGTGGCTGATCATGCACTGATCACGTGGCTGATCATGCACTGATCACGTGATCACTGATCATGCACTGATCACACTGATGATGGCTGATCATGCACTGATCACGTGGCTGATCATGCACTGATCACGTGGCTGATCATGCACTGATCACGTGGCTGATCATGCACTGATCACGTGGCTGATCATGCACTGATCACGTGGCTGATCATGCACTGATCACGTGGCTGATCATGCACTGCACTGATCACTGCTGATCATGCACTGATCACGTGGCTGATCATGCACTGATCACGTGCTGATCATGCACTGATCACGTGGCTGATCATGCACTGATCACGTGGCTGATCATGCACTGATCACGTGGCTGATCATGCACTGATCACGTGGCTGATCATGCACTGATCACGTGGCTGATCATGCACTGATCACGTGGCTGATCATGCACTGATCACGTGGCTGATCATGCACTGATCACGTGGCTGATCATGCACTGATCACGTGGCTGATCATGCACTGATCACGTGCTGATCATGCACTGATCACGTGACTGATCATGCACTGATCACGTGGCTGATCATGCACTGATCACGTGGCTGATCATGCACTGATCACGTGGCTGATCATGCACTGATCACGTGACTGATCATGCACTGATCACGTGACTGATCATGCACTGATCACGTGGCTGATCATGCACTGATCGCGTGGCTGATCATGCACTGATCAGCTGTGGCTGATCATACACTGATCACGTGACTGTGCATGCACTGATCACGTGGCTGATCATGCACTGATCGTGTGGCTGATCATGCACTGATCATGCCTGCTGATCACTGATCACTGATCACGTGACTGATCATGCACTGATCACGTGGCTGATCATGCACTGATCACGTGGCTGATCATGCACTGATCACGTGGCTGATCATGCACTGATCACGTGCTGATCATGCACTGATCACGTGCTGATCATCACTGATCACGTGGCTGATCATGCACTGATCACGTGGCTGATCATGCACTGATCACGTGGCTGATCATGCACTGATCACGTGGCTGATCATGCACTGATCATGTGACTGATCATGCACTGATCTCGTGGCTGATCATGCACTGATCACGTGGCTGATCATGCACTGATCACGTGGCTGATCATGCACTGATCACGTGGCTGATCATGCACTGATCACGTGGCTGATCATGCACTGATCACGTGGCTGATCATGCACTGATCACGTGCTGATCATGCACTGATCACGTGCTGATCATGCACTGATCACGTGGCTGATCATGCACTGATCACGTGCTGATCATGCACTGATCACGTGGCTGATCATGCACTGATGATCACGTGGCTGATCATGCACTGATCACGTGCTGATCATGCACTGATCACGTGGCTGATCATGCACTGATGATCGTGGCTGATCATCATGCACTGATCACGTGGCTGATCATGCACTGATCACGTGGCTGATCATGCACTGATCACGTGCTGATCATGCACTGATCACGTGGCTGATCATGCACTGATCACGTGGCTGATCATGCACTGATCACGTGGCTGATCATGCACTGATCACGTGGCTGATCATGCACTGATCACGTGGCTGATCATGCACTGATCACGTGGCTGATCATGCACTGATCACGTGCTGATCATGCACTGATCACGTGGCTGATCATGCACTGATCACGTGGCTGATCATGCACTGATCACGTGGCTGATCATGCACTGATCACGTGGCTGATCATGCACTGATCACGTGCTGATCATGCACTGATCACGTGACTGATCATGCACTGATCACGTGGCTGATCATGCACTGATCACGTGGCTGATCATGCACACTGATCACGACTGCTGATCATGCACTGATCACGTGGCTGATGCATGCACACTGATCGTGTGGCTCATCATGCACTGATCACGCTGATCATGCACTGATCACGTGGCTGATCATGCACTGATCACGTGGCTGATCATGCACTGATCGATGGCGCTGATCATGCACTGATGATCGTGACTGATCATGCACTGATCATGCACTGATCACGCTGATGATCACTGATGCACTGATCACTGATGGCTGATCATGCACTGATCACGTGGCTGATCATGCACTGATCGTGTGACTGATCATGCACTGATCACGTGGCTGATCATGCACTGATCACGTGGCTGATCATGCACTGATCGTGGCTGATCATGCACTGATCACGTGACTGATCATGCACTGATCACGTGGCTGATCATGCACTGATCACGTGGCTGATCATGCACTGATCACGTGGCTGATCATGCACTGATCACGTGGCTGATCATGCACTGATCACGTGGCTGATCATGCACTGATCGTGGCTGATCATGCACTGATCACGTGTCTGATCATGCACTGATCACGTGGCTGATCATGCACTGATCACCGTGCTGATCATGCACTGATCACGTGGCTGAATCATGCACTGATCACGAAGCTGATCATCACACTGATCGTGTGACTGATCATGCACTGATGCCTGCTGATCATGCACTGATCACGTGGCTGATCATGCACTGATCACGTGGCTGATCATGCACTGATCGTGTGCTGATCATGCACTGATCACGTGGCTGATCATGCACTGATCATCACTGATCACGTGGCTGATCATGCACTGATCACGTGGCTGATCATGCACTGATCACGTGGCTGATCATGCACTGATCACGTGGCTGATCATGCACTGATCGTGACTGACTGATCATGCACTGATCATGCACTGATCACTGTGACGTGGCTGATCATGCACTGATGATCGTGTGATCATGCACTGATCACGTGACTGATCATGCACTGACTGATGGCTGATCATGCACTGATCACGTGACTGATCATGCACTGATCACGTGGCTGATCATGCACTGATCACGTGGCTGATCATGCACTGATCACGTGGCTGATCATGCACTGATCACGTGCTGATCATGCACTGATCACGTGACTGATCATGCACTGATCACGTGGCTGATCATGCACTGATCACGTGGCTGATCATGCACTGATCAACGTGGCTGATCATCATGCACTGATCGCGTGCTGATCATGATCATGCACTGATCACGTGCTGATCATGCACTGATCACGTGGCTGATCATGCACTGATCACGTGGCTGATCATGCACTGATCACGTGGCTGATCATGCACTGATCGTGGCTGATCATGCACTGATCACGTGGCTGATCATGCACTGATCACGTGGCTGATCATGCACTGATCACGTGGCTGATCATGCACTGATCACGTGGCTGATCATGCACTGATCACGTGTGCTGATCATGCACTGATCACGTGGCTGATCATCACACTGATCACGTGCTGATCATGCACTGATCACGTGCTGATCATGCACTGATCACGTGGCTGATCATGCACTGATCACGTGCTGCTGATCATGCACTGATCACGTGACTGATCATGCACTGATCACGTGGCTGATCATGCACTGATCACGTGGCTGATCATGCACTGATCACGTGGCTGATCATGCACACTGATCACGTGGCTGATCATGCACTGATCACGTGGCTGATCATGCACTGATCACGTGCTGCTCATCGCACACTGATCACGTGGCTGATCATGCACTGATCACGTGGCTGATCATGCACTGATCACGTGGCTGATCATGCACTGATCACGTGGCTGATCATGCACTGATCACGTGGCTGATCATGCACTGATCACGTGGCTGATCATGCACTGATCACGTGCTGATCATGCACTGATCACGTGGCTGATCATGCACTGATCACGTGGCTGATCATGCACTGATCACGTGGCTGATCATGCACTGATCACGTGGCTGATCATGCACTGATCACGTGGCTGATCATGCACTGATCACGTGCTGATCATGCACTGATCACGTGCTGATCATGCACTGATCACGTGGCTGATCATGCACTGATCACGTGGCTGATCATGCACTGATCACGTGGCTGATCATGCACTGATCACGTGCTGCTGATCATGCACTGATCACTGATCTGGCTGATCATGCACTGATCGTGACTGATCATGCACTGATCACGTGCTGATCATGCACTGATCGTGGCTGATCATGCACTGATCACGTGGCTGATCATGCACTGATCACGTGTGGCTGATCATGCACTGATCACGTGGCTGATCATGCACTGATCACGTGGCTGATCATGCACTGATCACGTGGCTGATCATGCACTGATCACGTGGCTGATCATGCACTGATCACGTGGCTGATCATGCACTGATCACGTGGCTGATCACTGATCACGTGGCTGATCATGCACTGATCACGTGGCTGATCATGCACTGATCACGTGGCTGATCATGCACTGATCACGTGGCTGATCATGCACTGATCACGTGTGACTGATCATGCACTGATCACGTGGCTGATCATGCACTGATCACGTGGCTGATCATGCACTGATCACGTGCTGATCATGCACTGATCACACTGATCTGATCATCATGCACTGATCACGTGGCTGATCATGCACTGATCACGTGGCTGATCATGCACTGATCACTGATCGCGTGGCTGATCATGCACTGATCATCGTGGCTGATCATGCACTGATCGTGGCTGATCATGCACTGATCACGATCTGCTGCACACTGATCATGCACTGATCATGCACTGATCACTGATCATGCACTGATCACGTGGCTGATCATGCTGATCACGTGGCTGATCATGCACTGATCACGTGGCTGATCATGCTGATGATCACGTGGCTGATCATGATCACTGCTGATCACTGTGGCTGATCATGCACTGATCACGTGGCTGATCATGCACTGATCACGTGGCTGATCATGCACTGATCTGTGGCTGATCATGCACACTGATCACGTGACTGATCATGCACTGATCATGTGGCTGATCATGCACTGATCACGTGGCTGATCATGCACTGATCACGTGGCTGATCATGCACTGATCACGTGGCTGATCATGCACTGATCGTGACTGCTGATCATGCACTGATCGTGTGACTGATCATGCACTGATCGTGGCTGATCATGCACTGATCGTGTGATCTCATGCACTGATCACGTGGCTGATCATGCACTGATCACGTGGCTGATCATGCACTGATCACGTGGCTGATCATGCACTGATCACGTGGCTGATCATGCACTGATCACGTGGCTGATCATGCACTGATCACGTGGCTGATCATGCACTGATCACGTGGCTGATCATCACTGATCTGATCACGTCACTGATCTGCACTCGTGGCTGATCATGCACTGATCACGTGCTGATCATGCACTGATCACGTGGCTGATCATGCACTGATCACGTGGCTGATCATGCACTGATCACGTGGCTGATCATGCACTGATCACGTGGCTGATCATGCACTGATCACGTGGCTGATCATGCACTGATCACGTGGCTGATCATGCACTGATCGTGGCTGATCATGCACTGATCACGTGCTGATCATGCACTGATCACGTGGCTGATCATGCACTGATCACGTGGCTGATCATGCACTGATCACGTGGCTGATCATGCACTGATCACGTGGCTGATCATGCACTGATCACGTGGCTGATCATCATGCACTGATCACGTGGCTGATCATGCACTGATCACGTGACTGATCATGCACTGATCACGTGGCTGATCATGCACTGATCACGTGCTGATCATGCACTGATCACGTGGCTGATCATGCACTGATGACGTGGCTGATCATGCACTGATCGTGGCTGATCATGCACTGATCACGTGGCTGATCATGCACTGATCGTGTGGCTGATCATGCATGATCACGTGCTGATCATGCACTGATCATCGTGGCTGATCATGCACTGATCACGTGGCTGATCATGCACTGATCACGTGACTGATCATGCACTGATCACGTGGCTGATCATGCACTGATCACGTGGCTGATCATGCACTGATCACGTGGCTGATCATGCACTGATCACGTGGCTGATCATGCACTGATCACGTGGCTGATCATGCACTGATCACGTGGCTGATCATGCACTGATCACGTGGCTGATCATGCACTGATCACGTGGCTGATCATGCACACTGATCACGTGACTGATCATGCACTGATCACGTGGCTGATCATGCACTGATCACGTGGCTGATCATGCACTGATCACGTGGCTGATCATGCACTGATCACGTGGCTGATCATGCACTGATCACGTGGCTCATCACTGACTGATCACGTGGCTGATCATGCACTGATCACGTGCTGATCATGCACTGATCACTGCTGATCGTGCACTGATCATGGCTGATCACTGATCACGTGGCTGATCATGCACTGATCACGTGACTGATCATGCACTGATCACGTGCTGATCATGCACTGATCGTGGCTGATCATGCACTGATCACGTGGCTGATCATGCACTGATCGTGTGACTGATCATGCACTGATCACGTGGCTGATCATGCACTGATCACGTGGCTGATCATGCACTGATCACGTGGCTGATCATGCACTGATCACGTGGCTGATCATGCACTGATCACGTGACTGATCATGCACTGATCACGTGGCTGATCATGCACTGATCACGTGGCTGATCATGCACTGATCACGTGGCTGATCATGCACTGATCACGTGGCTGATCATGCACTGATCACGTGGCTGATCATGCACTGATCACGTGGCTGATCATGCACTGATCACGTGATCTGCTGATCATGCACTGATGGCTGGCTGATCATGCACTGATCACGTGGCTGATCATGCACTGATCACATGCCTGATCATACACTGATCGAGACTGATCATGCACTGATCGTGACTGATCATGCACTGATGATCGTGGCTGATCATGCACTGATCGTGGCTGATCATGCACTGATCACGTGGCTGATCATGCACTGATGATCACGTGCTGATCATGCACTGATCACGTGCTGATCATGCACTGATCACGTGGCTGATCATGCACTGATCACGTGGCTGATCATGCACTGATCACGTGGCTGATCATGCACTGATCACGTGACTGATCATGCACTGATCACGTGGCTGATCATGCACTGATCACGTGGCTGATCATGCACTGATCACGTGGCTGATCATGCACACTGAACACGTGACTGATCATGCACTGATCACGTGGCTGATCATGCACTCTTCATGTGGCTGATCATGCACTGATCACGTGCTGATCATACACTGATCACATGCCTGATCTGATCACACTGATCACGTGACTGATCATGCACTGATCACGTGGCTGATCATGCACTGATCACGTGGCTGATCATGCACTGATCACGTTGCTGATCATGCAGTGATCCCGTGGCTGATCATGCACTGATCACGTGACTGATCATGCACTGATCACGTGGCTGATCATGCACTGATCGTGGCTGATCATGATCACTGATCACGTGATCTGATCATGCACTGATCACGTGACTGATCCTGATCATGATCAACTGATCACGTGGCTGATCATGCACTGATCACGTGGCTGATCATGCACTCATCACGTGCCTGATCATGCACTGATCACGTGATCTGATCATGCACTGATCACGTGACTGCTGATCATGCTGATCACGTGGCTGATCATGCACTGATCGTGTGACTGATCATGCACTGATCACGTGGCTGATCATGCACTGATCACGTGGCTGATCATGCACTGATCACGTGGCTGATGCACATGCACTGATCACGTGGCTGATCATGCACTGATCACGTGCTGATCATGCACTGATCACGTGCTGATCATGCACTGATCACGTGACTGATCATGCACTGATCACGTGACTGATCATACACTGATCACTGCGTGACTGATCATGCACTGATCACGTGGCTGATCATGCACTGATCGTGGCTGATCTGCTGATCACGTGGCTGATCATGCACTGATCACGTGCTGATCATGCACTGATCATCGTGGCTGATCATGCACACTGATCACGTGGCTGATCATGCACTGATCACGTGGCTGATCATCACACTGATCATGCACTGATTGTGTGGCTGCATGCTGATCATGCACTGATCACGTGGCTGATCATGCACTGATCGTGCTGATCATGCACTGATCGTGCACTGCTGATCACACTGATCACGTGGCTGATCATGCACTGATCGTGCGTGGCTGATCATGCACTGATCACCTGCTGATCATGCACTGATCGTGACTGATCATGCACTGATCATGCTGATCATGCACTGATCACGTGGCTGATCATGCACTGATCACGTGGCTGATCATGCACTGATCACGTGGCTGATCATGCACTGATCACGTGGCTGATCATGCACTGATCACGTGGCTGATCATGCACTGATCACGCTGCTGATCATGCACTGATCACGTGGCTGATCATGCACTGATCACGTGTGCTGATCATGCACTGATCACGTGGCTGATCATGCACTGATCACGTGACTGATCATGCACTGATCACGTGGCTGATCATGCACTGATCACGTGGCTCTGATCGTGGCTGATGATCACTGTGGCTGATCATGCACTGATCACTGACACTGATCATGCACTGATGATCGTGACTGATCATGCTGATCATGCATCATGATCACGTGGCTGATCATGCACTGATCACGTGGCTGATCATGATGATGATCATCATGGCTGATCATGCACTGATCACGTGACTGATCATGCACACTGATCACGTGCTGATCATGCACTGATCGTGGCTGATCGCACTGATCACGTGGCTGATCATGCACTGACTGGCTCACGTGCACTGATCGCACTGACACTGATCACGTGACTGATCATGCACTGATCACGTGGCTGATCATGCACTGATCACGTGGCTGATCATGCACTGATCACGTGGCTGATCATGCACTGATCACGTGGCTGATCATGCACTGATCGTGACTGATCATGCACTGATCACGTGGCTGATCATGCACTGATCATCACGTGGCTGATCATGCACTGATCGCGTGGCTGATCATGCACTGATCACGTGATGATCATGCACTGATCACGTGGCTGATCACATGCTGATCACGTGGCTGATCATGCACTGATCGTGGCTGATCATACACTGATCACGTGATCATGCACTGATCACGTGGCTGATCATGCACTGATCACGTGACTGATCACTGATCACTGATCACACCTGATGCTGATGATCATGACTGATCACGTGGCTGATCATGCACTGCTGATCGTGGCTGATCGTGACTGATCATGCACTGATCACGTGACTGATCATGCACTGATCACGTGGCTGATCATGCACTGATCACGTGGCTGATCATGCACTGATCACGTGGCTGATCATGCACTGATCGTGTGCTGATCATGCACTGATCACGTGGCTGATCATGCACTGATCACGTGGCTGATCATGCACTGATCGTGTGCTGATCATGCACTGATCACGTGGCTGATCATGCACTGATCACGTGGCTGATCACTGATGACTGATCATGCACTGACTGATCATGCACTGATCACGTGGCTGATCATGCACTGATCACGTGGCTGATCATGCACTGATCGTGGCTGATCATGCACTGATCACGTGACTGATCATGCACTGATCACGTGACTGATCATGCACTGATCACGTGGCTGATCATCATCACTGACTGATCATGCACTGATCGCGTGGCTGATCATGCACTGATCACGTGACTGATCATGCACTGATCACGTGGCTGATCATGCACTGATCGTGATGGCTGATGATCATGATCTGATCGTGGCTGATCATCACTGATCACGCTGCTGATCATGCACTGATCACGTGGCTGATCATGCACTGACTGATCACTGATGGCTGATCATGCACTGATCACGTGGCTGATCATGCACTGATCACGTGACTGATCATGCACTGATCACGTGGCTGATCATGCACTGATCGTGGCTGATCATGCACTGATCACGTGGCTGATCATGCACACTGATCACGTGGCTGATCATGCACACTGATCATGATCGTGGCTGATCATGCACTGATGATCGTGTGCTGATCATGCACTGATCACGTGGCTGATCATGCACTGATCACGTGGCTGATCATGCACTGATCACGTGCTGATCATGCACTGATCACGTGGCTGATCATGCACTGATCACGTGGCTGATCATGCACTGATCGTGTGCTGATCATGCACTGATCACGTGGCTGATCATGCACTGATCACGTGGCTGATCATGCACTGATCGTGGCTGATGCTGATCATGCACTGATCACGTGGCTGATCATGCTGATCATCACTGATCACGTGGCTGATCATGCACTGATCGGCTGATCATCATGCACTGATCACGTGGCTGATCATGCACACTGATCGTGGCTGATCATGCACTGATCACGTGGCTGATCATGCACTGATCACGTGGCTGATCATGCACTGATCACGTGACTGATCATGCACTGATCACGTGTGCTGATCATGCACTGATCTGACGTGGCTGATCATGCACTGATCACGTGCTGATCACACTGATCACGTGACTGATCATGCACTGATCACGCTGGCTGATCATGCACTGATCACGTGGCTGATCATGCACTGATCACGTGACTGATCATGCACTGATCTGTGTGCTGATCATGCACTGATCACGTGGCTGATCATGCACTGATCACGTGGCTGATCATGCACTGATCACGTGGCTGATCATCATGCACTGATCACGTGGCTGATCATGCACTGATCACGTGGCTGATCATGCACTGATCACGTGGCTGATCATGATCACTGATCTGGCTCGTGCACTGATCATGGCTGATCATGATCTGACGTGGCTGATCATGCACTGATCACGTGGCTGATCATGCACTGATCATCACGTGCGCTGATCATGCACTGATCACTCACTGCTGATCATCACTGCACTGATCTGATCATCACTGATCACATCACTGCTGATCATGCACTGATGCGTGATCACTGATCATGCACTGATCTGATCACGTGACTGATCATGCACTGATCACATGATCACGTGGCTGATCATGCACTGATCACGTGACTGCTGATCATGCACTGATCACGTGACTCATGATCATGCACTGATCACGTGCTGATCATGCACTGATCACGTGGCTGCTGATCATGCACTGATCACTGATCACGCTGATCATGCACTGATCACGTGGCTGATCATGCACTGATCACGTGGCTGATCATGCACTGATCACGTGGCTGATCATGCACTGATCACGTGGCTGCTGATCATGCACTGATCGCGTGCTGATCATGACTGATCACGTGCTGATCATGCACTGATCACGTGGCTGATCATGCACTGATCACGTGGCTGATCATGCACTGATCACGTGACTGATCATGCACTGATCACGTGGCTGATCATGCACTGATCACGTGGCTGATCATGCACTGATCATCACGTGATCATGCACTGATCACGTGACTGATCATGCACTGATCACGTGACTGATCATGCACTGATCACGTGATCTGATCATGCACTGATCACGTGGCTGATCACGTGCTGATCACGTGACTGATCACGTGATTGCTGATCATGCACTGATCACGTGATCTGATCACTGATCACGTGCTGATCATCACTGATCACGTGGCTGATCATGCACTGATCACGTGGCTGATCATGCACTGATCACGTGGCTGATCATGCACTGATCACGTGGCTGATCATGCACTGATCACGTGGCTGATCATGCACTGATCACGTGGCTGATCATGCACTGATCACGTGGCTGATCATGCACTGATCACGTGTGCTGATCATGCACTGATCACGTGGCTGATCATGCACTGATCACGTGCTGATCATGCACTGATCACGTGGCTGATCATGCACTGATCGTGGCTGATCATGCACTGATCGCGTGACTGATCATGCACTGATCACGTGACTGATCATGCACTGATCACGTGCTGATCATGCACTGATGATGATGCTGATCATGCACTGATCGTGCTGATCATGCACTGATCACGTGACTCATCATGCACTGATCACGTGGCTGATCATGCACTGATCTGATCACTGATCACTGATCATCACACTGATCGTGGCTGATCATGCACTGATCGCGTGCTGATCATGCACTGATCATCGTGGCTGATCATGCACTGATCACGTGGCTGATCATGCACTGATCACGTGGCTGATCATGCACTGATCACGTGGCTGATCATGCACTGATCACGTGGCTGATCATGCACTGATCACGTGGCTGATCATGCACTGATCACGTGGCTGATCATGCACTGATCACGTGGCTGATCATGCACTGATCGTGACTGCTGATCATGCACTGATCACGTGGCTGATCATGCACTGATCACGTGGCTGATCATGCACTGATCACGTGGCTGATCATGCACTGATCACGTGGCTGATCATGCACTGATCGTGACTGATCATGCACTGATCACGCACTGATCATGCACTGATCTGCGTGGCTGATCATGCTGATCGTGCTGATCTGATCTGATCACGTGCTGATCATGCACTGATCACGTGGCTGATCATGCACTGATCACGTGATGCTGATCATGCACTGATGGCTGATCATGCACTGATCACGTGACTGATCATGCACTGATCACGTGGCTGATCATGCACTGATCGCGTGGCTGATCATGCACTGATCACGTGGCTGATCATGCACTGATCACGTGGCTGATCATGCACTGATCGTGCTGATCTGATCATGCTGATCACGTGCTGATCATGCATGCACTGATCATGTGGCTGATCATGCACTGATCACGTGGCTGATCATGCACTGATCACGTGGCTGATCATGCACTGATCACGTGCTGATCATGCACTGATCGTGGCTGATCATGCACTGATCATGGCTGACTGATCACGTGACTGATCATGCACTGATCGTGACTGATCATGCACTGATCTGTGGCTGATCATGCACTGATCACGTGGCTGACTGATGCACTGATCTGATGCTGATCATGCTGCATGATGATCGTGTGCTGATCATGCACTGATCACGTGGCTGATCATGCACTGATCACGTGGCTGATCATGCACTGATCACGTGGCTGATCATGCACTGATCATCGTGGCTGATCATGCACTGATCATCTGCTGATCATGACGTGGCTGATCATGCACTGATCACGTGTGGCTGATCATGCACTGATCGTGCTGACTGATCATGCACTGATCACGTGGCTGATCATGCACTGATCACGTGGCTGATCATGCACTGATCACGTGGCTGATCATGCACTGATCATCGTGTGGCTGATCACACTGATCGTGGCTGATCATGCACTGATCACGTGGCTGATCATGCACTGATCACGTGGCTGATCATGCACACTGATCACGTGGCTGATCATGCACTGATCGTGACTGATCATGCACTGATCACGTGGCTGATGATGCACTGATCATGCACTGATCGCGATGGCTGATCATGCACTGACTGATCATGCTGATCATGCACTGATCGTGTGCTGATCATGCACTGATCACTGTGGCTGATCATGCACTGATGATCGTGACTGATCATGCACTGATCACGTGGCTGATCATGCACTGATCACGTGGCTGATCATGCACTGATCACGTGGCTGATCATGCACTGATCACGTCTGATCATGCACTGATCATGCACTGACTGATCATGCTGATCATCACTGATCATGCACTGATCTGACATGCACTGATCACGTGGCTGATCATGCACTGATCAATCACAAAGCTGATCATGACTGATCACGTGACACTCATCATGCACTGATCATGTGGCTGATCATGCACACTCATCACGTGGCTGATCATGCACACTGATCACGTGGCTGATCATGCACTGATCACGTGGCTGATCATGCACTGATCACGGCTGATCATGCACTCATCGTGGCTGATCATGCACTGATCGTGATCTGATCACACTGATCACGTTACTGATCATGCACTGATCACGTGGCTGATCATGCACTGATCACGTGGCTGATCATGCACTGATCATCGCTGATCATGCACTGATGATCTGATCACTGATCACTGATCACGTGACTCATCATGCACTGATCACGTGGCTGATCATGCACTGATCACGTGCTGATCATGCACTGATGATCACGTGCCTGATCATGCACTGATCACGTGACTGATCATGCACTGATCACGTGGCTGATCATGCACTGATCACTGGCTGATCATGCACTGATCACGTGACTGATCATGCACTGATCACGTGGCTGATCATGCACTGATCACGTGGCTGCTGATCATGCACTGATCACGTGCTGATCTGATCATGCACTGATCACGTGACTGATCATGCACTGATCGTGGCTGATCATGCACTGATCGTGACTGATCATGCACTGATCACGTGACTGATCATGCACTGATCACGTGCTGATCATGCACTGATCACACTGATCATGCACTGATCACGTGGCTGATCATGCACTGATCACGTGGCTGATGCACTGATCGCGTGCTGATCATGCACTGATCACGTGGCTGATCATGCACTGATCACGTGGCTGATCATGCACTGATCACGTGGCTGATCATGCACTGATCACGTGGCTGATCATGCACTGATCACGTGGCTGATCATGCACTGATCACGTGGCTGATCATGCACTGATCACGTGGCTGATCATGCACTGATCGTGCTGCTGATCACTGATCACGTGGCTGATCATGCACTGATCACGTGACTGATCATGCACTGATCACGTGGCTGATCATGCACTGATCACGTGGCTGATCATGCACTGATCGTGGCTGATCATGATCACGCACTGATCATGCACTGATCGTGACTGATCATGCACTGATCACGTGGCTGATCATGCACTGATCACGTGGCTGATCATGCACTGATCACGTGCTGCTCATGCACTGATGCACTGATCTGATCATGGCTGATCATTCACTGATGATCACGTGGCTGATCATGCACTGATCACGTGCCTGATCATGCACTGATCACGTGACTGATCATCATGCACTGATCACGTGGCTGATCATGCACTGATCACGTGGCTGATCATGCACTGATCACTGATCACATGACTGATCACTGATGCTGGCACTGATGATCACGTGGCTGATCATGCACTGATCACGTGGCTGATCATGCACTGATCGTGGCTGATCATGCACTGATCACGTGGCTGATCATGCACTGATCGTGGCTGATCATGCACTGATCGCGTGGCTGATCATGCACTGATCACCTGGCTGATCATGCACTGATCACTTGCTGATGCACACTGATCACGTGACTGATCATGCACTGATCACGTGCTGATCATCACTGATCACGTGGCTGATCATGCACTGATCGTGGCTGCTGATCACTGATCACTGACTCACACTGATCACTGACTGATCATGCACTGATCACGTGGCTGATCATGCACTGATCATGAAGCTGATCATGCACTGATGATGACTGTGCCTGATCATCACTGATCACGAACTGATCACTGATCTGATCATCACTGATCACTGATGCACTGATCGTGACTGATCATGCACTGATCGTGCACTGATCATGGCTGATCATGCTGACTCATCACTGATGCTGATCATGCACTGATGACTGATCATGCACTGATCATGCACTGATCACTGTGCTGCTGATCATGCACTGATCACGTGACTGATCATGCACTGATCACATGACTGATCATGCACTGATCACGTGACTGATCATGCACTGATCGCTGATCGCTGATCATGCTGCTGATCACGTGGCTGATCATGCACTGATCGTGGCTGATCATGCACTGATCATGTGACTGATCATGCACTGATGCGTGACTGATCATGCACTGACGTGGCTGATCATGCTGATCTGATCGTGGCTGATCATGCACTGATCACGTGTGCTGATCATGCACTGATCACGTGGCTGATCATGCACTGATCACGTGGCTGATCATACACTGATCACGTGACTGATCATGCACTGATCACGTGGCTGAACATGCAATGATCACGTGGCTGAACATCCACACTGATCACGTGGCTGATGATGCACACTGATGGCGTGGCTGATTCATGCACTGGTCACGTGGCTGATCATGCACTGATCACGCGTGGCTGATCATGCACTCCCATGGCTCATCATGCACTGATCACGTGACTGATCATGCACTGATCACCTGGCTGATCATTCACTGATCACGTGGCTGATCATACACTGATGTGTGACTGATCATGCACTGATCACACGCCTGATCATGCACTGATCACGCTGCTGATCATGCACTGATCGTGCTGCTGATCATGCACTGATCATGGCTGATCACTGATCACGTGGCTGATCATGCACTGATCGCGTGGCTGATCATGCACTGATCATCTGATGCACTGATCATGCACTGATCATCACTGATGACTGATCATGCACTGATCGACTGATCATGCACTGATCACGTGACTGATCATGCACTGATCACGATGCACTGATCACGTGGCTGATCATGCACTGATCACGTGACTGATCATGCACTGATCATGTGCCTGATCATGCACTGATCACGTGGCTGATCATGCACTGACTGATCGTGGCTGATCATACACTGATCACGTGACTGATCATGCATGCACACTGATCACGTGGCTGATCATGCATGATCACGTGGCTGATCACTGATCACGTGGCTGATCATGCATGCACTGATCGCGTGACTGATCATGCACTGATCACGTGGCTGATCATGCACTGATCACGTGCTGATCATGCACTGATCACGTGGCTGATCATGCACTGATCACGTGGCTGATCATGCACTGATCACGTGGCTGATCATGCACTGATCGCCGTGGCTGATGCACTGATCACGTGACTGATGCACTGATCTGTGGCTGATCATGCACTGATCACGTGCTGATCATGCACTGATCATGTGACTGATCATGCACTGATCTGATGCCTGCCTGATCATGCACTGATCATGTGCTGATCATGCACTGATCACGTGCCTGATCATGCACTGATCACGTGGCTGATCATCACTGCACTGATCACTGATCATGCTGATCATCACACTGATCACGCTGATCATGCACTGATCACTGATCATGCACTGATCACGTGCCTGATCACACTGATCGCGTGACTGATCATGCACTGATCACGTGGCTGATCATGCTGATCATGCACTGATCACTGTGACTGATCATGCACTGATCATGTGGCTGATCATGCACTGATCACTGATCTGATCATGACTGATATACACTGATCATGACACTGACTGATCACTGCTGCTGCTGATCATGCTGATCATGACTGATCATGCACTGATCACGTGCTGATCATGCCCTGATCACGTGCTGCTGATCATGCACTGATCGTGACTGATCTGCACTGATCATGCACTGATCATCACTGACTGATCATGCACTGATGCTGGCACTGATCATGCACACTGATCTGATCACTGGCTGATCATGCACTGATCACGCTGATCTGATGATCACTGATGATCGTGCACTGATCATGCACTGATCACTGTGACTGATCATGCACTGATCACGTTGCTGATCATGCACTGATGATCATCGGCTGATCATACACTGATCATGAGGCTGTTCATGCACTCATCACGTGTCTGATCATACACTGATCACATAACTGATAATGCACTGAACATGTGCCTGATCATTCACTGATCTCGTGGCAGACCATGCACTGATCACGAAGCTGATGATACACTGATCACGTGACTGTGCATGCACTAATCACGTGCCTGAACATGCAATGATCACGTGGCTGATGATGCACTGATTACGTGGCTGATCATGCACACTGATCACGTGGCTGATCATGCACTGCACTGATCACTGATCTGATCATGCACTGATCGTGGCTGATCATGCACTGATCACGTGACTGATCATGCACTGATCACGTGCTGATCATGCACTGGCTGATCACGTGACTGATCATGCACTGATCACGTGGCTGATCATGCACTGATCATGTGTGGCTGATCATGCACTGATCACGTGGCATGATCATGCACTGATCGTGACTGATCATGCACTGATCACGTGACTGATCATGCACTGATCACGTGGCTGATCATGCACTGATCACGTGGCTGATCATGCACTGATCACGTGACTGATGATCATGCACTGATCACGTGACTGATCATGCACTGATCACGTGGCTGATCATGCACTGATCACGTGGCTGATCATGCACTGATCATGCTGATCATGCTGATGATCTGCTGATCATGCTGATCATGCACTGATCACTGATCTGATCATGCACTGATCACGTGGCTGATCATGCACTGATCACGTGGCTGATCATGCACTGATCACCTGGCTGATCTGGCTGATCATGCACTGATCATGACTGATCACTGATCATCACACTGATCATCGTGACTGATCATGCACTGATCATGCACTGATCTGATCATGCACTGATCTGCACTGCTGATCATGCACTGATGATCGGCTGATCATGCACTGATCACGTGACTGATCATGCACTGATCACGTGGCTGATGATCATGCTGATCACTGGCTGGCTGATCATGCACTGATCACGTGGCTGATCATCACTGATCACGTGATCATGCACACTGATCTCACTGATGCACTGATCACGTGACTGATCATGCACTGATCACGTGGCTGATCATGCACTGATCACTGATGGCTGATCATGCACTGATCACGTGGCTGATCATGCACTGATCACGTGACTGATCATGCACTGATCACGTGGCTGATCATGCACTGATCTCGTGCTGATCATGCACTGATCACGTGACTGATGCATGCACTGATGCGTGGCTGATCATGCACTGATCACGTTGCTGATCATGCACTGATCACGTGGCTGATCATGCACTGATCGTGCGTGGCTGATCATGCACTGATCACGATCTGATCATCACACTGATCACGTGGCTGATCATGCAATGATCACGCTGCTGATCATGCACTGATCATGTGTGGCATGATCATGCACTGATCACGTGGCTGATCATGCACTGATGATCACGTGGCTGATCATGCACTGATGCGTGATCTGATCTGATCACGCACTGATCATGCACTGATCACGGCTGATCATGCACTGATCACGTGGCTGATCATGCACTGATCACGTGCTGATCATACACTGACTGATCACTGATCACTGATCATGCACTGATCACGTGGCTGATCATGCACTGATCACGTGGCTGATCATGCACTGATCTGTGGCTGATCATGCACTGATCTGGCTGATCATGCACTGATCACGTGACTGATCATGCACTGATCACACTGCTGATCATGCACTGATCACGTCTGATCATGCACTGATCACGTGATCTGATCATGCACTGATCACGTGGCTGATCTGACACTGATCATATGACTGATCATGCACTCACGTGCGTGCTGATCATGCACTGATCATCGTGACTGATCATGCACTGATCACGTGACTGATCATGCACTGATCGTGCCTGCTGATCACTGATCACTGATCACGTGATCTGATCATGCACTGATCACGTGACTGATCATGCACTGATCACTGGCTGATCATGCACTGATCACGTGGCTGATCATGCACTGATCACGCACTGATCATGCACTGATCATGCACTGATCATGCACTGATCACGTGCTGATCATGCACTGATCACGTGGCTGATCATGCACTGATCACGTGACTGCTGATCATGCACTGATCACGTGGCTGATCATGCACTGATCACGTGGCTGCTGATCATGCACTGATCACGTGGCTGATCATGCACTGATCACGTGGCTGATCATGCACTGATCACGTGACTGATCATGCACTGATCACGTGGCTGATCATGCACTGATCACGTGCTGATCACACTGATCACGTGACTGATCATGCACTGATCACGTGGCTGATCATGCACTGATCACGTGGTGATGATCATGCACTGATCACGTGGCTGATCATGCACTGATCACACCCGGCTGATCATACACTGATGATCGTGTGGCAGTCACATGCACTCATCACGTGGCTGATCATGCACTGATCACGTGACTGATCATGCACTGACTGATCCTGATCACTGATCATGCACTGATCACGATGACTGATCATGCACTGATCACGTGGCTGATCATGCACTGATCACGTGGCTGATCATGCACTGATCACGTGGCTGATCATGCACTGATCACGTGACTGATGCGCACTGATCACGTGATCTGATCATCACTGATCACGTGGCTGATCATGCACTGATCACGACTGATCATGCACTGATCACGTGGCTGATCATGCACTGATCACGTGGCTGATCATGCACTGATCGCTGCTGATCATGCACTGATCACGTGACTGATCATGCACTGATCACGTGACTGATCATGCACTGATCACGTGGCTGATCATCACTGATCACGTGGCTGATCATGCACTGATCACTGACTTCATACACTGATCATGCACACTGATCACGTGACTGATCATGCACTGATCACGTGGCTGATCATGCACTGATCTGAAGCTGATCATACACTGATCACGTGACGGTGCATGCACTGATCACTGATCACGTGGCTGAACATGCACTGATCACTGATGGTGATCATCACACTGATCTGATCATGCACTGATCACTGACTGATCACTGATCATGCACTGATCACGTGGCTGATCATGCACACTGATCACGTGGCTGATCATGCACTGATCATGCTGGCTGATTGCACACTGATGACTGGCTGATCATGCACTGATCACGTGACTGATCATGCACTGATCACGTGATCTGATCATGCACTGATCACTGTGCTGATCACTGATCACACTGATCATGCACTGATCACGATCACTCATCTGATGATCGTGACTGATCATGATCACTGATCTGACGTGGCTGATCATGCACTGATCACGTCTGCTGATCATGCACTGATCACGTGGCTGATCATGCACTGATCGCTGCTGATCATGCACTGATCACGTGACTGATCATGCACTGATCACGTGGCTGATCATGCACTGATCACGTGACTGATCATGCACTGATCACGTGATCTGATCATGCACTGATCATGATCACGTGCTGATCATGCACTGATCACGCCTGATCTGATCATGCACACTGATGCCTGATCTCATGCACTGATCACGTGACTGCTGATCATGCACTCATCCGTGACTGATCATGCACTGATCACGTGACTGATCATGCACACTGATCGTGCTGATCATGCACTGATCACGTGGCTGATCATGCACTGATCGTGCTGCTGATCATGCACTGATCACGTGCTGATCATGCACACTGATCACGTGGCTGATCATGCACTGATCACTGATCATCATGCACTGACGTGACTGCTGATCATCATGCACTGATCACGTGGCTGATCATGCACTGATCATCGTGGCTGATCATCATCATGATCTGATCATGCACTGATCACGTGACTGATCATGCACTGATCACGTGGCTGATCATGCACTGATCGTGTGCTGATCATCATGCACTGATCATGCACTGATCACGTGCATCATCTGATCACGTGCTGATCACTGATCATGATGCTGATCATGCACTGATCATGGCTGATCATGCACTGATCACGTGACTGATCACACTGATCACATGACTGATCATGCACTGATCGATGGCTGATCATGCACTGATCACGTGGCTGATCATGCACTGATCACGTGGCTGATCATGCACACACTGATCGCTGGCTGATCATGCACTGATCACGTGGCTGATCATGCACTGATCGGCTGGCTGATCATGCACTGATCGTGGCTGATCATGCACTGATCACGTGGCTGATCATGCACTGATCACGTGGCTGATGATCATGCACTGATCACGTGGCTGATCATGCACTGATCACGTGACTGATCATGCACTGATCACGTGGCTGATCATGCACTGATCACGTGATCTGATCATGCACTGATCACGTGACTGATCATGCACTGATCGTGATGCTGATCATGCACTGATCACGTGGCTGATCATGCACTGATCACGTGACTGATCATGCACTGATCATCGTGGCTGATCATGCACTGATGATCACGTGACTGATCACTGATCACTGCTGATCATGCACTGATCATGCACTGACTGATCACGTGGCTGATCATGCACTGATCACGTGGCTGATCATGCACTGATCACGTGGCTGATCATGCACACTGATCGTGACTGATCATGATCTGATGACTGTGGCTGATCATGCACTGATCACTGTGGCTGATCATGCACTGATCACGTGGCTGATCATCATCTGATCGTGGCTGATCATGCACTGATGGCTGATCATGCACTGATCACGTGGCTGATCATGCACTGATCACGTGCTGATCATGCACTGCACTGATCATCATGCTGATCATGTGCTGATCTGATCACGTGGCTGATCATGCACTGATCACACTGGCTGATCATGCACTGATCACGTGACTGATCATGCACTGATCACGTGATCTGATGATCATGCACTGATCACGTGACTGATCATGCACTCATCGCTGGCTGATCATGCACTGATCACGTGGCTGATCATGCACTGATCACGTGGCTGATGCACTGATCTGTGACTGATCATCACTGATCACATGTGCTGATCATCACACTGATCTGATCATGCACTGATCATGTGATCTGATCATGCACTGATCACGTGACTGATCATGCACTGATCACGTGACTGATCATGCACTGATCGTGGCTGATCATGCACACTGATCTGATCACTGATCATGCACTGATCACGTGCTGATCATGCACTGATCATGCTGATCATGCACTGATCACACTGATCATGATCACTGGCTGATCATGCACTGATGATCACGTGACTGATCATGCACTGATCACGTGGCTGATCATGCACTGATCACGTGGCTGATCATGCACTGATCACGTGGCTGATCATCACACTGATGACGTGGCTGATCATGCACTGATCACGTGACTGATCATGCACTGATGATCGTGACTGATCATGCACTGATCATGCACTGATCACGTGGCTGATCATGCACTGATCACGTGGCTGATCATGCACTGATCGTGGCTGATCATGCTGATCATGTGCTGATCACTGATCACGTGGCTGATCATGCACTGATCACGTGACTGATCATGCACTGATCACGTGGCTGATCATGCACTGATCACGTGGCTGATCATGCACTGATCACGTGGCTGATCATGCACTGATCACGTGCTGATCATGCACTGATCACGTGGCTGATCATGCACTGATCGCGTGATCTGATGATGCACTGGCTGATCATCACTGTGGCTGATCATGCACTGATCACGTGCTGATCATGCACTGATCACGTGGCTGATCATGCACTGATCATGCACTGCTGATCACTGATCACTGATCATGCACTGATGACTGACTGATGATCATGCACTGTAGATCGTGCCTGATCTCATGATCACTGATCACGTGGCTGATCATCACTGATGATCACGTGACTGATCATGATCACTGATCACGTGATCTGACTGATCATGCACTGATCACGTGGCTGATCATGCACTGATCACGTGGCTGATCATGCACACTGATCGTGACTGCTGATCATGCACTGATCACGTGCTGATCACTCATGCACTGATCACGTGACTGATCATGCACTGATCATGCTGATCATGCACTGATCACGTGGCTGATCATGCACTGATCGTGGCTGATCATGCACTGATCACGTGGCTGATCATGCACTGATCACGTGGCTGATCATGCACTGATCACGGCTGATCATGCACTGATCTGATCATCACTGATCACGCTGCTCATGCACTGATCATCACTGATCATGCACTGATCACTGCTGATCATGCACTGATCACGTGGCTGATCATGCACTGATCGTGTGCTGATCATGCACTGATCACGTGGCTGATCATGCACTGATCACGTGCTGATCATGCACTGATCGTGCTGATCATGCACTGATCACGTGGCTGATCATGCACTGATCACGTGGCTGATCATGCACTGATCACGTGGCTGGCTGATCATCATCACTGATCACGTGACTGATCATGCACTGATCACGTGGCTGATGATCATGCACTGATCGTGACTGATCATGCACTGCACTGACTCATGCTGATCATGCACTGATGATCACTGATCATGCACTGATCACTGATGATGATCACTCATGCTGATCATGCTGACTGATCACGTGGCTGATCATGCACTGATCACGTGGCTGATCATGCACTGATCACGTGACTGATCATGCACTGATCACGTGGCTGATCATGCACTGATCGCGTGGCTGATCATGCACTGATCACGTGGCTGATCATGCACTGATCGATGCTGATCATGCACTGATCACGTGGCTGATCATGCACTGATCACGTGGCTGATCATGCACTCACGTGGCTGATCATGCACTGATCACGTGGCTGATCATGCACTGGCTGATGCACTGATCACTGATCATGCACTGATCGTGGCACTGATCGTGGCTGATCATGCACTGATCGTGGCTGATCATGCACTGATCACGTGGCTGATCATGCACTGATCACGTGACTGATCATGCACTGATCACGTGGCTGATCATGCACTGATCATGCTGATCATGCACTGATCGTGACTGATCATGCACTGATCACGTGGCTGATCATGCACTGATCGTGACTGATCACACTGATCACGTGACTGATCATGCACTGATCTGATGGCTGATCATGCACTGATCACGTGCTGATCACACTGATCACGTGACTGATCATGCACTGATCACGTGGCTGATCATGCACTGATCACGTGGCTGATCATGCACTGATCACACTGATCTGATGACTGATCATGCACTGATCACGTGGCTGATCATGCACTGATCACGTGGCTGATCATGTGCTGATCACGTGCTGATCATGCACTGATCACGTGACTGATCATGCACTGATCACGTGGCTGATCATGCACTGATCGTCATGCTGATCATGCACTGATCACGTGGCTGATCATGCACTGATCGTGCTGATCTGATCATGATCTGATCATGCACTGATCGTGGCTGATCATACACTGATCACGTGTGCTGATCATGCACTGATCACGTGGCTGATCATGCACTGATCACGTGGCTGATCATGCACTGATCACGTGGCTGATCATGCACTGATCACGTGACTGATCATGCACTGATCGTGGCTGATCATCATGCACTGATCGTGGCTGATCATGCACTGATCACGTGGCTGATCATGCACACTGATCGTGTGCTGATCATGCACACTGATCACGTGGCTGATCATGCACTGATCACGTGACTGATCATGCACTGATCACTGATCTGTGACTGATCATGCACTGATCACGTGACATCATGCACTGATCGTGGCTGATCATGCACTGATCACGTGGCTGATCATGCACTGATCACGTGGCTGATCATGCACTGATCACGTGGCTGATCATGCACTGATCACGTGGCTGATCATGCACTGATCACGTGACTGATCATGCACTGATCACGTGGCTGATCATGCACTGATCTGTGGCTGCACTGGCTGATCATGCACTGATCACGTGCTGATCATGCACTGATCGTGACTGATCATGCACTGATCATGTGGCTGATGCACTGATCGTGGCTGATCATGCACTGATCACGTGGCTGATCATGCACTGATCACGTGCTGATCATGCACTGATCACGTGGCTGATCATGCACTGATGATCACGTGGCTGATCATGCACTGATCACGTGACTGATCACGCACTGATCTGATCACTGATCTGATCACACTGATCACTGATCATGCACTGATCATGCACTGATCATGCATCTGACACTGATCATGCTGACTGATCATGCACTGATCACGTGGCTGATCATGCACTGATCACGTGGCTGATCATCACACATCGCGTGACTGCTGATCATGATCACTGATCGCGTGCACTGATCATGCACTGATCATCACTGATCATGCTGATCATGCACTGATCACGTGGCTGATCATGCACTGATCACGTGGCTGATCATGCACTGATCACGTGGCTGATCATGCACTGATGATCGTGGCTGATCATGCACTGATCACGTGACTGATCATGCACTGATCACGTGGCTGATCATGCACTGATCACGTGCTGATCATGCACTGATGCACTGCTGATCATGCTGATCGTGCTGATCTGATCACTCACTGACGTGTGCTGATCATGCACTGATCACGTGGCTGATCATGCACTGATGCGTGGCTGATCATGCACTGATCACGTGGCTGATCATGCACTGATCACGTGGCTGATCATGCACTGATCGTGTGGCTGATCATGCACTGATCACGATCTGATCATGCACTGATGATCACGTGCTGATCATGATCACTGATCACGTGGCTGATCATGCACTGATCACGTGCTGATCATGCACTGATCACGTGACTGATCATGCACTGATCACATGCTGCTGATCATGCACTGATCACGTGGCTGATCATGCACTGATCACACTGCTGATCATGCACTGATCACGTGCTGATCATGCACTGATCACTGTGGCTGATCATGCACTGATCACGTGGCTGATCATGCACTGATCGTGACTGATCATGCACTGATCACGTGGCTGATCATGCACTGATCACGTGGCTGATCATGCACTGATCACGTGGCTGATCATGCACTGATCGTGACTGCTGACACTGATACACTGACTGCGTGACTGATCATGCACTGATCATCGTGGCTGATCATGCACTGATCATGTGACTGATCTGATCATGATCACTGATCTGATCTGATCATGCACTGATCATGCACTGATCACGTTGCTGATCATGCACTGATCGATGATCGTGGCTGATCATGCACTGATCACGTGACTGATCATGCACTGATCACGTGGCTGATCATGCACTGATGTGCGTGCTGATCATGCACTGATCGCTGTGGCTGATCATGCACTGATCACGTGGCTGATCATGCACTGATCTGGCTGGCTGATCATGCACTGATCGTGGCTGATCATGATCATGCACTGATCACGTGGCTGATCATGCACTGATCACGTGGCTGATCATGCACTGATCACGTGGCTGATCATGCACTGATCACGTGGCTGATCATGCACTGATCACGTGCTGATCATGCACTGATCACGTGGCTGATCATGCACTGATCATCACGTGATGCTGATCATGCACTGATCACGTGATCTGCTGATCATGCACTGATCACTGATCTGCTGATCATGCACTGATCACGTGGCTGATCATGCACTGATCACGTGGCTGATCATGCACTGATCACGTGACTGATCATGCACTGATCACGGCACTGATCTGACTGATCATGCACTGATCACGTGGCTGATCATGCACTGATCACGTGGCTGATCATGCACTGATCACGGCTGCTGATCATGCACTGATCACGTGGCTGATCATGCACTGATCATCATGTGACTGATCATGCACTGATCATGCACTGATCATGCACACTGATCACGTGACTGATCATGCACTGATCACGTGGCTGATCATGATCACACTGATCACTGTGGCTGATCATGCACTGATCACGTGGCTGATCATGCACTGATCACGTGGCTGATCATGCACTGATCACGTGGCTGATCATGATCACTGATCACGTGGCTGATCATGCACTGATCACGTGCTGATCATGCACTGATCACGTGACTGATCATGCACTGATCACGTGGCTGATCATGCACTGATCACGTGGCTGATCATGCACTGATCGTGTGGCTGATCATGCACTGATCACGTGGCTGATCATGCACTGATCACGTGGCTGATCATGCACTGATGATGACTGATCATGATCACGTGACTGCTGATCATGCACTGATCACGTGCTGATCATGCACTGATCACGTGACTGATCATGCACTGATCACGTGGCTGATCATGCACTGATCTGATCGCTGATGCTGATCATGCACTGATCGTGTGACTGATCATGCACTGATCGTGGCTGATCATGCACTGATCTGATCACTGATCTGATCATGCACTGATCACGTGGCTGATCATGCACTGATCACGTGCTGCTGATCATGCACTGATCGTGGCTGATCATGCACACTGATCACGTGGCTGATCATGCACTGATCACGTGGCTGATCATCACTGATCACGTGACTGATCATGCACTGATCACGTGGCTGATCATGCACTGATCACGTGGCTGATCATGCACTGATCATGTGCACTGATCTGATCATGCACTGATCTGTGACTGATCATGATCACTGATCACGTGACTGATCATGCACTGATCGGCTGATCTGATCATGCACTGATCATGGCTGATCATGCACTGATCACGTGACTGATCATCATGCACTGATCATCGTGGCTGATCATGCACTGATCATGCACTGATCACGTGATCACTGATCATGCACTGATCACGTGGCTGATCATGCACTGATCACGTGGCTGATCATGCACTGATCACCGAGCTGATCACTGATCACTGATCACGTGACTGTGCATGCACTGATCACGTGGCTGATCATGCACTGATCACGTGGCTGATCATGCACTGATCACGTGGCTGATCATGCACTGATCACGTGGCTGATCATGCACTGATCTGATCACGCTGATGACTGATCATGCACTGATCACGTGGCTGATCTGATCTGCACTGATCGTGATCATGACTGATCATGCACACTGATCACGTGCTGATCATGCACTGATCACGTGGCTGATCATGCACTGATCACGTGGCTGATCATGCACTGATCACGTGGCTGATCATGCACTGATCACGTGGCTGATCATGCACTGATCACGTGGCTGATCATGCACTGATCACGTGGCTGATCATGCACTGATCGGCTGCTGATCGTGGCTGATCATGCTGATCTGCACTGATCGTGACTGATCATGCACTGATCACGTGGCTGATCATGCACTGATCGTGGCTGATCATGCACTGATCACGTGGCTGATCATGCACTGATGCGTGGCTGATCATGCACTGATCACGTGGCTGATCATGCACTGATCACGTGGCTGATCATCACTGATCACTGATCACTGTGACTGATCATGATCATGATCACTGATCATGCACTGATCATGCACTGATCATGGCTGATCATCATGCACTGATCATGCACTGATGGCTGATCATGCACTGATCACGTGACTGATCATGCACTGATCACGTGGCTGATGATCATGCACTGATCACGTGGCTGATCATCACTGATGATGCGCTGGCTGATCATGCACACTGATCACGTGACTGATCATGCACTGATCGTGTGCTGATCATGCACTGATCACGTGACTGATCATGCACTGATCGTGGCTGATCATGCATGTGACTGATCATGCACTGATCTGCTGATCATGCACTGATCACGTGGCTGATCATGCACTGATCACGTGGCTGATCATGCACTGATCACGTGGCTGATCATGCACTGCACTGATCATGCACTGATGACTGATCATGCACTGATCACGTGGCTGATCATGCACTGATCACGTGGCTGATCATGCACTGATCACGTGACTGATCATGCACTGATCATGGCTGATCTGATCATCACTGATCTGATGACGTGACTGATCACACTGATCACGTGACTGATCATGCACTGACCACGTGGCTGATCATGCACTGATCACGTGCCTGATCATGCACTGATCGCGTGCTGATCATGCACTGATCACGTGGCTGATCATCACACTGATCACGTGACTGATCATGCACTGATCGCGTGGCTGATCATGCACTGATCACGTGGCTGATCATCCACTGATCACGTGGCTGATGATGCACACTGATCACGTGGCTGATCATGCACTGATCACGTGGCTCATCATGCATCTGATCATGTGGCTGACTGATCATGCACTGATCTCATGGCTGATCATCATGACTGATCACGTGACTGATCATGCACTGATGATCGTGACTGATCATGCATCATGATCACTGATCATTCACTGATCATCACTCACTGATCATCACTGATCATGTGACTGATCATGCACTGATCATCGTGACTGATCATGATCACTGATCATCGTGCTGATCATGCACTGATCACCTGCCTGATCATGCACTGATCACGTGGCTGATCATGCACTGATCACGTGACTGATCATGATCTGATCGCACTGATCATCATCACTGATCTCATGCTGATCATGCACTGATCATGGTGGCTGATCATGCACTGATCACGTGACTGATCATGCACTGATGATCACTGCACATGCACTGATCACGTGGCTGATCATCACTGACTCTGATCACTGATCACTGATCTGTCATGCACTGATCACGTGCTGATCATGATCACTGATCACGTGGCTGATCATGCACTGATCACGATGCTGATCATGCACACTGATCACGTGGCTGATCATGCACTGATCACGTGGCTGATCATGCACTGATCACGTGCTGATCATGCACTGATCACGTGGCTGATCATGCACTGATCGCGTGGCTGATCATGCACTCATCGTGGCTGATCATGCACTGATCGCGTGGCTGATCATGCACTCTGATCGCTGGCTGATCATGCACTGATCACGTGGCTGATCATGCACTGATCACGTGGCTGATCATGCACTGATCGTGACTGATCATGACTGATCGTGACTGATCATGCACTGATCACGTGGCTGATCATGCACTGATCACGTGGCTGATCATGCACTGATGATCACGTGGCTGATCATGCACTGATCACGTGGCTGATGATCATGATCACTGATCACGTGACTGATCATGCACTGATCACGTGGCTGATCATGCACTGATGATGGCGTGGCTGATCATGCACTGATCATGCGATGGCTGATCGCACACTGATCGTGACTGATCATGCACTGATCACGTGGCTGATCATGCACTGATCACGTGCTGATCATGCACTGATCACGTGGCTGATCATGCACTGATCACGTGACTGATCATGCACTGATCATGTGACTGATCATGCACTGATCACGTGGCTGATCATGCACTGATCTGATCGTGGCTGATCATGCACTGATCACACTGGCTGATCACTGATCACTGACTGATCATGCACTGACTGATGATCATGCACTGATCATGCGTGCTGATCATGCACTGATCACGTGGCTGATCATGCACTGATCACGTGGCTGATCATGCACTGATCACGTGACTGATCATGCACTGATCACGTGCTGATCATCACACTGATCACGTGGCTGATCATGCACTGATCACGTGGCTGATCATGCACTGATCACGTGGCTGATCATGCACTGATCACGTGGCTGATCATGCACTGATCGTGGCTGATCATACACTGATCACGTGGCTGATCATGCACTGATCACGATCACTGATCATGTCACTGATCATGCACTGATCACGTGGCTGATCAATCACTGATCACGTGGCTGATCATGCACTGATCGTGGTGTGGCTGATCATGCACTGATCACGTGGCTGATCATGCACTGATCACGTGGCTGATCATCACTGATCACGTGATGATCATGCACTGATCGTGGCTGATCTGATCACTGATCACGTGGCTGATCATGCACTGATCACGTGGCTGATCATACACTGATCACGTGACTGATCATGCACTGATCACGTGGCTGATCATGCACTGATCACGTGGCTGATCATGCACTGATCTCGTGACTGATCATGCACTGATCACGTGATCATGCACTGATCACGTGGCTGATCATGCACTGATCACGTGACTGATCATGCACTGATCACGTGCACTGATCATGCACTGATGATGTGCTGATCATGCACTGATCACTGCTGATCATGCACTGATCACGTGACTGATCATGCACTGATCACGTGGCTGATCATGCACTGATCACGTGGCTGATCATGCACTGATCACGTGGCTGATCATCACTGACTGATGATGGCTGCTGATCATGCTGATCACGTGACTGATCTGATCACGTGACTGATCATGCACTGATCACGTGGCTGATCATGCACTGATCACGTGGCTGATCATGCACTGATCACGTGGCTGATCGCACTGATGATCACGTGATCTGCATCACTGATCACGTGGCTGATCATGCACTGATCACGTGCTGATCTGATCATGCACTGATGACGTGGATCATGCACTCACGTGACTGATCATGCACTGATCACGTGGCTGATCATGCATGCACTGATCACATGGCTGATCATGCACTGATCACGTGGCTGATCATGCACTGATCACGTGCTGATCATGCACTGATCGCGTGGCTGCTCATCATGCTGATCATGTGCTGATCATGCACTGATCACGTGGCTGATCATGCACTGATCACGTGACTGATCATGCACTGATCATGTGCTGATCTGATCACTGATCACGTGCTGATCATGCACTGATCACGTGGCTGATCATGCACTGATCACATGTGGCTGATCATGCACTGATCACGTGGCTGATCATGCACTGATCACGTGGCTGATCATGCACACTGATCACGTGGCTGATCATGCACTGATCGTGGCTGATCATGATCATGCACTGATCGTGTGGCTCATCATTCACTGATCGTCGTGACTGATCATGCACTGATCACGTGATCTGATCATGCACTGATCACGTGGCTGATCATGCACTGATCATGCACACTGATCATGCTGATCATGATCACTGATCACGTGACTGATGCACTGATCATCGTGACACTGATCATGCACTGATCACGATCACTGATGATCACTGATCGTGCTGACTGATCATCATGCACTGATGACTGCTGATCATGCACTGATCACGTGACTGATCATGCACTGATCACGTGGCTGATCATGCACTGATCACTGATGGCTGATCATGCTGATGACGTGGCTGATCATCACTGATCGTGACTGATCATGCACTGATCACGTGGCTGATCATGCACTGATCACGTGGCTGATCATGCACTGATCGTGGCTGATCATGCACTGATCGTGGCTGATCATGCACTGATCACGTGCTGATCATGCACTGATCACGTGGCTGATCATGCACTGATCACGTGGCTGATCATGCACTGTGGCTGATGGCTGATCATGCACTGATCATGCACGTGGCTGATCATGCACTGATCACGTGGCTGATCATGCACTGATCACGTCATGTGACTGATCATGCACTGATCATCGTGACTGATCATGCACTGATCGCGTGGCTGATCATGCACTGATCACGTGGCTGATCATGCACTGATCACGTGGCTGATCATGCACTGATCACGTGGCTGATCATGCACTGATCACGTGCTGATCATGCACTGATCACGTGGCTGATCATGCACTGATCGTGGCGTGGCTGATCATGCACTGATCACGCTGCTGATCATGCACTGATCACGTGGCTGATCATCATGCACTGATCACGTGGCTGATCATGCACTGATCACGTGCTGATCATCACTGACTGATCTGATCGTGGCTGATCATGCACTGATCTGTGTGACTGATCATGCACTGATCACGTGGCTGATCATGCACTGATCACGTGGCTGATCATGCACTGATCGTGCTGATCATGCACTGATCACGTGACTGATCATGCACTGATCACGTGGCTGATCATGCACTGTCACGTGGCTGATCATCATCACACTGATCGTGACTGCTGATCTGATCACACTGGCTGATCATGTGGCTGATCGTGGCTGATCATGCACTGATCACGTGGCTGATCATGGCTGATCTGCACTGATCACGTGGCTGATCATGCACTGATCGCGTGGCTGATCATGCACTGATCACGTGTGCTGATCATGCACACTGATCACGTGGCTGATCATGCACTGATCACGTGGCTGATCATGCACTGATCACGTGGCTGATCATGCACTGATCACGTGGCTGATCATGCACTGATCACGTGATCTGATCATGCACTGATCGTGCTGATCATGCACTGATCGTGACTGATCTGATCTGATCATGCACTGATCACGTGGCTGATCATGCACTGATCACGTGCTGATCATGCACTGATCACGTGGCTGATCATGCACTGATCACGTGTGGCTGATCATGCACTGATCACGTGGCTGATCATGCACTGATCACGTGGCTGATCATGCACTGATCATGCGTGACTGATCATGCACTGATCACTGATGGCTGATCATGCACTGATCACGTGGCTGATCATGCACTGATCACGTGGCTGATCATGCACTGATCACGTGGCTGATCATCACTGCACTGATCTGTGCTGCTCATGCACTGATCACGTGGCTGATCATGCACTGATCACGTGGCTGATCATGCACTGATCGCGTGATCATGCACTGATCATGATGCTGATCACACTGATCTGATCATCATCACTGATCACGTGGCTGATCATGCACTGATCACGTGGCTGATCATGCACTGATCACGTGGCTGATCATGCACTGATCGCGTGGCTGATCATGCACTGATCACGTGGCTGATCATGCACTGATCACGTGGCTGATCATGCACTGATCACGTGGCTGATCATGCACTGATCACGTGGCTGATCATGCACTGATCACGTGGCTGATCATGCACTGATCACGTGGCTGATCATGCACTGATCACGTGGCTGATCATGCACTGATCTGATGCTGATCACTGATCATCGTGGCTGATCATGCACTGATCACGTGGCTGATCATGCACTGATCGCGTGGCTGATCATGCACTGACGTGGCTGATCATGCACTGATCACGTGGCTGATCATGCACTGATCACGTGGCTGATCATGCACTGATCACGTGGCTGATCATGCACTGATCACGTGGCTGATCATGCACTGATCACGTGGCTGATCATGCACTGATCGTGGCTGATCTGATCATGCACTGATCACGTGGCTGATCACTGATGATCACGTGGCTGATCATGCACTGATCACGTGGCTGATCATGCACTGATCACGTGGCTGATCATGCACTGATCACGTGGCTGATCATGGCTGATCATGATCACACTGATCACGTGGCTGATCATGCACTGATCACGTGGCTGATCATGCACTGATCACGTGGCTGATCATGCACTGATCACGTGGCTGATCATGCACTGATCACGTGGCTGATCATGCACTGATCACGTGGCTGATCATGCACTGATCACGTGACTGATCATGCACTGATCACGTGGCTGATCATGCACTGATCACGTGGCTGATCATGCACTGATCACGTGACTGCTGATCTGATCACGTGACTGATCATCACTGTGGCTGATCATGACTGATGCACTGATCATCACTGATCACGTGGCTGATGATCACTGATCTGCTGATCATGCACTGATCACGTGGCTGATCATACACTGATCACGTGCTGCTGATCATGCACTGATCACGTGGCTGATCATGCACTGATCGTGGCTGATCATGCACTGATCATGCACTGATCACTGCTGATCATGCACTGATCATGCACTGCTGACTCATGCACTGATCACGTGGCTGATCATGCACTGATCACGTGGCTGATCATGCACTGATCACGTGGCTGATCATGCACTGATCACGTGGCTGATCATGCACTGATCACGTGGCTGATCATGCACTGATCACGTGGCTGATCATGCACTGATCACGTGCTGATCATGCACTGATCACGTGGCTGATCATGCACTGATCACGTGGCTGATCATGCACTGATCACGTGCTGATCATGCACTGATCGTGCCTGATCATGCACTGATCACGTGGCTGATCATGCACTGATCACGTGGCTGATCATGCACTGATCACGTGGCTGATCATGCACTGATCACGTGGCTGATCATGCACTGATCACGTGGCTGATCATGCACTGATCACGTGGCTGATCATGCATGCACTGATCACGTGGCTGATCATGCACTGATCACGTGGCTGATCATGCACTGATCACGTGGCTGATCATGCACTGATCACGTGCTGATGATCACTGATCACTGATCACTGACTGATCATGCACTGATCGCGTGCTGATCATGCACTGATCACGTGGCTGATCATGCACTGATCACGTGGCTGATCATGCACTGATCACGTGGCTGATCATGCACTGATCGTGTGGCTGATCATCATGCACTGATCACGTGGCTGATCATGCACTGATCACGTGGCTGATCATGCACTGATCACGTGGCTGATCATGCACTGATCACGTGGCTGATCATGCACTGATCACGTGGCTGATCATGCACTGATCACGTGGCTGATCATGCACTGATCACGTGGCTGATCATGCACTGATCACGTGGCTGATCATGCACTGATCACGTGACTGATCATGCACTGATCACGTGGCTGATCATGCACTGATCACGTGGCTGATCATGCACTGATCACGTGGCTGATCATGCACTGATCATGCGTGGCTGATCATGCACTGGATCGCGTGGCTGATCATGCACTGATCACGTGGCTGATCATGCACTGATCACGTGGCTGATCATGCACTGATCACGTGGCTGATCATGCACTGATCACGTGGCTGATCATGCACTGATCACGTGACTGATCATGCACTGATCACGTGGCTGATCATGCACTGATCACGTGGCTGATCATGCACTGATCACGTGGCTGATCATGCACTGATCACGTGGCTGATCATGCACTGATCACGTGGCTGATCATGCACTGATCACGTGGCTGATCATGCACACTGATCACGTGGCTGATCATGCACTGATCACGTGGCTGATCATTCACTGATCACGTGGCTGATCATGCACTGATCACGTGGCTGATCATGCACTGATCGTGTGCTGATCATGCACTGATCACGTGGCTGATCATTCACTGATCACGTGGCTGATCATGCACTGATCACGTGGCTGATCATGCACTGATCACGTGGCTGATCATGCACTGATCACGTGGCTGATCATGCACTGATCACGTGGCTGATCATTGCACTGATCACTGATCACGTGGCTGATCATGCACTGATCACGTGGCTGATCATGCACTGATCACGTGCTGATCATGCACTGATCACGTGCTGATCATGCACTGATCACGTGGCTGATCATGCACTGATCACGTGGCTGATCATGCACTGATCACGTGGCTGATCATGCACTGATCACGTGCTGATCATGCACTGATCATGCGTGGCTGATGATCATGCACTGATCACGTGGCTGATCATGCACTGATCACGTGGCTGATCATGCACTGATCACGTGGCTGATCATGCACTGATCACGTGGCTGATCATGCACTGATCACGTGGCTGATCATGCACTGATCACGTGGCTGATCATGCACTGATCACGTGGCTGATCATGCACTGATCACGTGGCTGATCATGCACTGATCACGTGGCTGATCATGCACTGATCACGTGGCTGATCATGCACTGATCACGTGGCTGATCATGCACTGATCACGTGGCTGATCATGCACTGATCACGTGGCTGATCATGCACTGATCACGTGGCTGATCATGCACTGATCACGTGGCTGATCATGCACTGATCACGTGGCTGATCATGCACTGATGATCGTGGCTGATCATGCACTGATCACGTGGCTGATCATGCACTGATCACGTGGCTGATCATGCACTGATCACGTGGCTGATCATGCACTGATCACGTGGCTGATCATGCACTGATCACGTGCTGATCATGCACTGATCACGTGGCTGATCATGCACTGATCACGTGGCTGATCATGCACTGATCACGTGACTGATCATGCACTGATCACGTGGCTGATCATGCACTGATCACGTGGCTGATCATGCTGATCTGATCTGATCATGCGTGGCTGATCATGCACTGATCACGTGGCTGATCATGCACTGATCACGTGGCTGATCATGCACTGATCACGTGGCTGATCATGCACTGATCACGTGGCTGATCATGCACTGATCACGTGGCTGATCATGCACTGATCACGTGGCTGATCATGCACTGATCACGTGGCTGATCATGCACTGATCACGTGGCTGATCATGCACTGATCACGTGGCTGATCATGCACTGATCACGTGGCTGATCATGCACTGATCACGTGGCTGATCATGCACTGATCATCGTGGCTGATCATGCACTGATCACGTGGCTGATCATGCACTGATCACGTGCCTGATCATGCACTGATCACGTGGCTGATCATGCACTGATCACGTGACTGCTGATCATGCACTGATCACGTGGCTGATCATGCACTGATCACGTGGCTGATCATGCACTGATCACGTGGCTGATCATGCACTGATCACGTGGCTGATCATGCACTGATCACGTGGCTGATCATGCACTGATCACGTGGCTGATCATGCACTGATCGCGTGTGGCTGATCATGCACTGATCACGTGGCTGATCATGCACTGATCACGTGGCTGATCATGCACTGATGCACTGATCATGCACGATCACGTGGCTGATCATGCACTGATCACGTGGCTGATCATGCACTGATCACGTGGCTGATCATGCACTGATCACGTGGCTGATCATGCACTGATCACGTGGCTGATCATCACTGATCGCGTGGCTGATCATGTGATCATGCACTGATCACGTGGCTGATCATGCACTGATCACGTGGCTGATCATGCACTGATCACGTGGCTGATCATGCACTGATCACGTGACTGATCATGCACTGATCACGTGGCTGATCATGCACTGATCACGTGGCTGATCATGCACTGATCACGTGGCTGATCATGCACTGATCACGTGGCTGATCATGCACTGATCACGTGGCTGATCATGCACTGATCACGTGGCTGATCATGCACTGATGCGTGGCTGATCATGCACTGATCACGTGGCTGATCATGCACTGATCACGTGGCTGATCATGCACTGATCACGTGGCTGATCATGCACTGATCACGTGGCTGATCATGCACTGATCACGTGGCTGATCATGCACTGATCACGTGGCTGATCATGCACTGATCACGTGTGGCTGATCATGCACTGATCACGTGGCTGATCATGCACTGATCACGTGGCTGATCATGCACTGATGGCTGATCATGCACTGACTGCTGATCATGCACTGATCACGTGGCTGATCATGCACTGATCACGTGGCTGATCATGCACTAATCACGTGTTGTATCATGCACTGATCACGTGGCTGATCATGCACTGATCACGTGGCTGATCATGCACTGATCACGTGGCTGATCATGCACTGATCACGTGGCTGATCATGCACTGATCACGTGGCTGATCATGCACTGATCACGTGGCTGATCATGCACTGATCACGTAGCTGATCATACACTGATCACGTGACTGTGCATGCACTGATCACGTGGCTGATCATGCACTGATCACGTGGCTGATCATGCACTGATCACGTGGCTGATCATGCACTGATCACGTGGCTGATCATGCACTGATCACGTGGCTGATCATGCACTGATCACGTGGCTGATCATGCACTGATCACGTGACTGATCATGCACTGATCACGTGGCTGATCATGCACACTGATCACGTGGCTGATCATGCACTGATCACGTGACTGATCATGCACTGATCACGAGACTGCAAATGAACTGATCACGTAGCTGATCATGCACTGATCATGTGGCTATCATGCACTAATCAAGTGACTGATCATACACTGATCACGTGACTGATCATGCACTGATCACGTGCCTGATCATGCACTGATCACGTGGCTGATCATGCACTGATCACGTGGCTGATCATGCACTGATCACGTGGCTGATCATGCACTGATCACGTGACTGATCACTGATCGCGTGGCTGATCATGCACTGATCACGTGGCTGATCATGCACTGATCATCGTGGCTGATCATGCACTGATCACGTGGCTGATCATGCACTGATCACGTGGCTGATCATGCACTGATCACGTGGCTGATCATGCACTGATCACGTGGCTGATCATGCACTGATCACGTGGCTGATCATGCACTGATCACGTGACTGATCATGCACTGATCACGTGGCTGATCATGCACTGATCACGTGGCTGATCATGCACTGATCACGTGGCTGATCATGCACTGATCACGTGGCTGATCATGCACTGATCACGTGGCTGATCATGCACTGATCACGTGACTGATCATGCACTGATCGCGTGGCTGATCATGCACTGATCACGTGGCTGATCATGCACTGATCACGTGGCTGATCATGCACTGATCGTGGCTGATCATGCACTGATCACGTGGCTGATCATGCACTGATCGTGGCTGAGCTGCATCATACACTGATCGCGTGACTGATCATGCACTGATCACGTGGCTGATCATGCACTGATCACGTGGCTGATCATGCACTGATCACGTGGCTGATCATGCACTGATCACGTGACTGATCATGCACTGATCACGTGGCTGATCATGCACTGATCACGTGGCTGATCATGCACTGATCACGTGGCTGATCATGCACTGATCACGTGACTGATCATGCACTGATCACGTGGCTGATCATGCACTGATCCGCGTGGCTGATCATGCACTGATCACGTGGCTGATCATGCACTGATCGTGGCTGATCATACACTGATCGCGTGACTGATCATGCACTGATCACGTGGCTGATCATGCACTGATCACGTGGCTGATCATGCACTGATCACGTGGCTGATCATGCACTGATCCGTGGCTGATCATGCACTGATCACGTGACTGATCATGCACTGATCACGTGGCTGATCATGCACTGATCACGTGGCTGATCATGCACTGATCACGTGGCTGATCATGCACTGATCACGTGACTGATCATGCACTGATCACGTGGCTGATCATGCACTGATCACGTGGCTGATCATGCACTGATCACGTGGCTGATCATGCACTGATCACGTGGCTGATCATACACTGATCACGTGACTGATCATGCACTGATCACGTGACTGATCATGCACTGATCGCGTGACTGATCATGCACTGATCTGACGTGACTGATCATGCACTGATCACGTGGCTGATCATGCACTGATCACGTGGCTGATCATGCACTGATCACGTGGCTGATCATGCACTGATCACGTGGCTGATCATGCACTGATCACTGTGGCACTGATCTGGCTGATCATACACTGATCGTGACTGATCATGCACTGATCGTGGCTGATCATGCACTGATCACGTGGCTGATCATGCACTGATCACGTGGCTGATCATGCACTGATCACGTGGCTGATCATGCACTGATCACGTGACTGATCATGCACTGATCACGTGACTGATCATGCACTGATCGTGGCTGATCATGCTGGCTGATCATGCACTGATCACGTGACTGATCATGCACTGATCACGGCTGATCATGCACTGATCACGCACTGATCACTGATCACGTGACTGATCATGCACTGATCACGTGGCTGATCATGCACTGATCACGTGGCTGATCATGCACTGATCACGTGTGCTGATCATGCACTGATCACGTGACTGATCATGCACTGATCACGTGACTGATCATGCACTGATCACGTGGCTGATCATGCACTGATCACGTGGCTGATCATGCACTGATCACGTGGCTGATCATGCACTGATCAGTGACTGATCATGCACTGATCACGTGGCTGATCATGCACTGATCACGTGGCTGATCATGCACTGATCACGTGACTGATCATGCACTGATCACGTGACTGATCATGCACTGATCACGTGGCTGATCATGCACTGATCACGTGGCTGATCATGCACTGATCACGTGGCTGATCATGCACTGATCACGTGACTGATCATGCACTGATCACACGTGACTGTGCATGCACTGAGCGCGCGTGGCTGAACATGCGGCTGACCGCGTTGCTGGCCATGCACTGATCGCCAGTCATGCCTGATCACGTGGCTGAATATGCACTGGCTGATCAGACACTGATCGCGTGCTCGTGCATGCCTCATCTTTGGCTGAACTTGCACTGATCGCGTGGCTGATGATGCGCGGTGCGTGGCTGATACCTGGTCGCGTGATCTGCGTACACTGATCATGCACTGATCACATGGCTGATCATGCGCGATCCGTGGCTCATCATACCGCATGATCACGTGACTGATCGCCGCTCTTCACGTGGCTATCATCACATGATCACGTGGCTGATCAAACACTGATCATGAAGCTGATCATGCACTGATCACCGTGCCTGATCGGAGCAGTCACTTGGCCAATCTTGCCCTTATCGTGACTCATCATGCACTCATACGCATCTACCTGATCCTTGCACTGATCACATGGCTGATCATACACTGATCACGAAAGCTGATCATGCACTGATCGATGACTGGCCATGCACTGATCACGTAGCTGATCATGCACTGATCATGTGACTCATCATGCACCTGATACGTGCCTGATCATGCACTGATCATGAGACTGATCATGCACTGATCGCGTGGCTGATCATACACTGATCGGCGAAATATCATGCACTAATCACGTGGCTGATCATGCACTGTTCTCCCTGACTGATCATGCACTGGTCACGTGGCTGTTCATACACTGATCACGTGGCTGATCATGCAGTGATCACGTGGCTGAACATGCACTGTTCCCCTGACTGATCGCGGACTGATCACGTGGCTGATCATGCACTGATCGCCGCAGCTCATCATGCACTGATCGCGATGCTGATCATGCACAGATCAAAAGCTGAGTCATACACTAGTCGCGTGACTGTGCATGCACTGATCTGGCGTTTGATCATGCACTGATCACGAGGCTGATCATTCACTCTTGCGTGCCTGATCATGCACTGATCGCGTGGCTGACCATGCGCCTGATCACGTGACTGCTGATCATGCACTGATCACGTGACTGATCATGCACTGATCACGTGGCTGATCATGCACTGATCACGTGGCTGATCATGCACTGATCACGTGGCTGATCATGCACTGATCACGTGGCTGATCATGCACTGATCACGTGGCTGATCATGCACTGATCACGTGGACTGATCATGCACTGATCACGTGGCTGATCATGCACTGATCACGTGGCTGATCATGCACTGATCACGTGGCTGATCATGCACTGATCACGTGACTGATCATGCACTGATCACGTGGCTGATCATGCACTGATCACGTGGCTGATCATGCACTGATCACGTGGCTGATCATACACTGATCACGTGACTGATCATGCACTGATCACGTGGCTGATCATGCACTGATCACGTGGCTGATCATGCACTGATCACGTGGCTGATCATGCACTGATCACGTGACTGATCATGCACTGATCACGTGGCTGATCATGCACTGATCACGTGGCTGATCATGCACTGATCACGTGGCTGATCATGCACTGATCACGTGGCTGATCATGCACTGATCACGTGGCTGATCATGCACTGATCACGTGCTGATCATGCACTGATCACGTGACTGATCATGCACTGATCACTGATCATGCACTGATCACGTGGCTGATCATGCACTGATCACGTGGCTGATCATGCACTGATCACGTGCTGATCATGCACTGATCACGTGGCTGATCATGCACTGATCACGTGGCTGATCATGCACTGATCACGTGACTGATCATGCACTGATCACCTGGCTGATCATGCACTGATCACGTGGCTGATCATGCACTGATCACGTGGCTGATCATGCACTGATCACGTGACTGATCATGCACTGATCACGTGACTGATCATGCACTGATCACGTGGCTGATCATGCACTGATCACGTGGCTGATCATGCACTGATCACGTGGCTGATCATGATCACTGATCACGTGACTGATCATGCACTGATCACGTGACTGATCATGCACTGATCACGTGGCTGATCATGCACTGATCACGTGGCTGATCATGCACTGATCACGTGGCTGATCATGCACTGATCACGTGGCTGATCATGCACTGATCACGTGGCTGATCATGCACTGATCACGTGACTGATCATGCACTGATCACGTGGCTGATCATGCACTGATCACGTGGCTGATCATGCACTGATCACGTGGCTGATCATGCACTGATCACGTGTGCTGATCATGCACTGATCACGTGCTGATCATGCACTGATCACGTGACTGATCATGCACTGATCACGTGGCTGATCATGCACTGATCACGTGACTGATCATGCACTGATCACGTGGCTGATCATGCACTGATCACGTGGCTGATCATGCACTGATCACGTGGCTGATCATGCACTGATCACGTGGCTGATCATGCACTGATCACGTGGCTGATCATGCACTGATCACGTGGCTGATCATGCACTGATCACGTGACTGATCATGCACTGATCACGTGGCTGATCATGCACTGATCACGTGGCTGATCATGCACTGATCACGTGCTGATCATGCACTGATCACGTGGCTGATCATGCACTGATCACGTGGCTGATCATGCACTGATCACACTGATCTGATCACTGATCACTGATCGATCATGATCATGATCACTCACTGATCACTGATCATGCACTGATCACGTGGCTGATCATGCACTGATCACGTGGCTGATCATGCACTGATCACGTGGCTGATCATGCACTGATCACGTGGCTGATCATGCACTGATCACGTGGCTGATCATGCACTGATCACGTGGCTGATCATGCACTGATCACGTGGCTGATCATGCACTGATCACGTGGCTGATCATGCACTGATCACGTGACTGATCATGCACTGATCACGTGGCTGATCATGCACTGATCACGTGGCTGATCATGCACTGATCACGTGACTGATCATGCACTGATCACGTGGCTGATCATGCACTGATCACGTGGCTGATCATGCACTGATCACGTGGCTGATCATGCACTGATCACGACTGATCATGCACTGATCACGTGGCTGATCATGCACTGATCACGTGGCTGATCATGCACTGATCACGTGGCTGATCATGCACTGATCACGTGGCTGATCATGCACTGATCACGTGGCTGATCATGCACTGATCACGTGGCTGATCATGCACTGATCACGTGGCTGATCATGCACTGATCACGTGGCTGATCATGCACTGATCACGTGGCTGATCATGCACTGATCACGTGGCTGATCATGCACTGATCACGTGGCTGATCATGCACTGATCACGTGGCTGATCATGCACTGATCACGTGGCTGATCATGCACTGATCACGTGACTGATCATGCACTGATCACGTGGCTGATCATGCACTGATCACGTGGCTGATCATGCACTGATCACGTGACTGATCATGCACTGATCACGTGGCTGATCATGCACTGATCACTGATCATCATGACTGCTGATCATGCACTGATCACGTGGCTGATCGGCTGATCATGCTGATCCGTGGATGATCATGCACTGATCACGTGACTGATCATGCACTGATCACGTGGCTGATCATTCACTGATCACGTGGCTGATCATACACTGATCGCGTGACTGATCATGTACTGATCACCGCACTGATCATGCACTGATCACGTAGCTGATCATGCACTGATCACGTGACTGATCATGCACTGATCACGTGGCTGATCATGCACAATCCGTGGCTGATCATGCACTGATCTCGTGGCTGATCATGCACTGATCACGTGGCTGATCATGCACTGATCCCGTGGCTGATCATGCACTGATCACGCGACTGATCATGCACTGATCACGTGGCTGATCATGCACTGATCACGTGGCTGATCATGCACTAATCACGTGGCTGATCATGCACTGATTACGTGACTGATCATGCACTGATCCCGTGGCTGATCATTTACTGATCACGTGGCTGATCATGTACTGATCACGAAGCTGATCATACACTGATCGTGACTGATCATGCACTGATCAAATGGCTGATCATGCACTGATCACGTGGCTGATCATGCACTGATCACGTGACTGATCATGCACTGATCACATGGCTGATCATGCACTGATCACGTGGCTGATCATGCACTGATCCACGTGACTGATCATGCACTGATCACGTGGCTGATCATGCACTGATCACGTGGCTGATCATGCACTGATTACGTGGCTGATCATGCACTAATCAAGCTGATCATGCACTGATCCGTGCCTGATCATGCACTGATCACGTGGCTGATCATGCACTGATCAGCTGATCATACACTGAACATGCACTGTGATCACGTGGCTGATCATGCACTGATCACGTGGCTGATCATGCACTGATCGTGGCGTGGCTGATCATGCACTGATCACGTGCTGATCATGCACTGATAACGTGCCTGATCATGCACTGATCGCGTGGCTGATCATGCACTCTTCACGCTGATCATGCACTGATCACGTGGCTGATCATGCACTGATCACGAAGCTGATCATGCACTGATCACGTGACTGATCATGCACTGATCACGTGGCTGATCATGCACTGATCACGTGGCTGATCATGCACTGATCACGTGGCTGATCATGCACTGATCCCCTGATCATGCACTGATCAAGTGCCTGATCATACACTGATCGTGGCTGATCATGCACTGATCACGTGGCTGATCATGCACTGATCACGTGGCTGATCATGCACTGATCACGACTGATCATGCACTGATCACGTGGCTGATCATGCACTGATCACGTGGCTGATCATGGGTTGATCACGTGACTGATCATGCACTGATCACGTGGCTGATCATGCACTGATCCGTGACTGATCATGCACTGATCTGATGACTGCTGATCATGCACTGATCACGTGGCTGATCATGCACTGATCAAGTGGCTGATCATGCACTGATCACATGGCTGATCATGCACTGATCACGTGACTGATCATGCACTGATCACGTGGCTGATCATGCACTGATCACGTGGCTGATCATGCACTGATCACGTGGCTGATCATACTGATCGCGTGACTGATCATGTACTGATCACGTGGCTGATCATGCACTGATCACGTGGCTGATCATGCACTGATCACGTGGCTGATCATGCACTGATCACTTGGCTGATCATGCACTGATCACGTGGCTGATCATGCACTGATCACGTGGCTGATCATGCACTGATCACGTGACTGATCATGCACTGATCACGGCTGATCATACACTGATCACGTGGCTGATCATGCACTGATCACGTGGCTGATCATGCACTGATCACGTGCCTGATCATGCACTGATCACGTGACTGATCATGCACTGATCACGTGGCTGATCATGCACTGATCACGTGGCTGATCATGCACTGATCACGTGACTGATCATGCACTGATCACGTGCCTGATCATACACTGATCCGTGACTGCTCATGCACTGATCACGTGGCTGATCATGCATTGATCACGTGGCTGATCATGCACTGATCACGTGGCTGATCATGCACTGATCACATTACTGATCATGCACTGATCACGTGGCTGATCATGCACTGATCACGTGCTGATCATGCACTGATCACGTGACTGATCATGCACTGATCACGTGGCTGATCATGCACTGATCACGTGACTGATCATGCACTGATCGTGACTGATCATGCACTGATCACGTGGCTGATCATACACTGATCACGTGGCTGATCATGCACTGATCACGTGACTGATCATGCACTGATCACGTGGCTGATCATGCACTGATCACGTGGCTGATCATACACTGATCACGTGACTGATCATGCACTGATCACGTGACTGATCATGCACTGATCACGTGGCTGATCATGCACTGATCACGTGGCTGATCATACACTGATCACATGACTGTGCATGCACTGATCACGTGGCTGATCATGCACTGATCATGTGGCTGATCATGCACTGATCACGTGGCTGATCATGCACTGATCACGTGGCTGATCATGCACTGATCACGTGGCTGATCATGCACTGATCACGTGGCTGATCATGCACTGATCACGTGGCTGATCATGCACTGATCACGTGGCTGATCATGCACTGATCACGTGGCTGATCATGCACTGATCACGTTGCTGATCATACACTGATCACACGGGATGATCATGCACTGATCATCGCACTGATCATGCACTGATCTGATCACGTGCTGATCATGCACTGATCACGTGGACTGATCATGCACTGATCACGTGGCTGATCATGCACTGATCACGTGGCTGATCATGCACTGATGACGTGGCTGATCATGCACTGATCACCTGGCTGATCATGCACTGATAACGTTGCTATCATACACTGATCACGTGAGTGATCATGCACTCTTCACGTGCCTGATCATGCACTGATTACGTGGCTGATCATGCACTGATCACGTGGCTGATCATGCACTGATCACGTGGCTGATCATGCACTGATCACGTGGCTGATCATGCACTGATCACGTGGCTGATCATGCACTGATCACGTGGCTGATCATGCACTGATCACGTGGCTGATCATGCACTGATCACGTGGCTGATCATGCACTGATCACGTGGCTGATCATGCACTGATCACGTGGCTGATCATGCACTGATCACGTGGCTGATCATGCACTGATCACGTGGCTGATCATGCACTGATCACGTGGCTGATCATGCACTGATCACGTGGCTGATCATGCACTGATCACACGTGGCTGATCATGCACTGATCACGTGGCTGATCATGCACTGATCACGTGGCTGATCATGCACTGATCACGTGCTGATCATGCACTGATCACGTGCTGATCATGATCATGCTGATCATGCACTGATCACGTGGCTGATCATGCACTGATCACGTGGCTGATCATGCACTGATCACGTGGCTGATCATGCACTGATCACGTGGCTGATCATGCACTGATCACGTGGCTGATCATGCACTGATCACGTGACTGATCATGCACTGATCACGTGGCTGATCATGCACTGATCACGTGCTGATCATGCACTGATCACGCGTGGCTGATCATGCACTGATCACGTGGCTGATCATGCACTGATCACGTGGCTGATCATGCACTGATCACGTGGCTGATCATGCACTGATCACGTGGCTGATCATGCACTGATCACGTGGCTGATCATGCACTGATCACGTGGCTGATCATGCACTGATCACGTGGCTGATCATGCACTGATCACGTGGCTGATCATGCACTGATCACGTGGCTGATCATGCACTGATCACGTGGCTGATCATGCACTGATCACGCTGATGGCTGATCATGCACTGCACTGATCACGTGGCTGATCATGCACTGATCACGTGGCTGATCATGCACTGATCACGTGGCTGATCATGCACTGATCACACGTGGCTGATCATGCACTGATCACGTGGCTGATCATGCACTGATCACGTGGCTGATCATGCACTGATCACGTGGCTGATCATGCACTGATGATCACGTGGCTGATCATGCACTGATCACGTGGCTGATCATGCACTGATCACGTGGCTGATCATGCACTGATCACGTGGCTGATCACTGATCACTGATCTGATGATGCACTGATCATGCACTGATCACGTGGCTGATCATGCACTGATCACGTGGCTGATCATGCACTGATCACGTGGCTGATCATGCACTGATCACGTGGCTGATCATGCACTGATCACGTGGCTGATCATGCACTGATCACGTTGCTGATCATGATCGATCATGGCTGATCATGCACTGATCACGTGGCTGATCATGCACTGATCACGTGGCTGATCATGCACTGATCACGTGGCTGATCATGCACTGATCACGTGGCTGATCATGCACTGATCACGTGGCTGATCATGCACTGATCACGCGTGGCTGATCATGCACTGATCACGTGGCTGATCATGCACTGATCACGTGGCTGATCATGCACTGATCACGTGGACTGATCATGCACTGATCACGTGACTGATCATGCACTGATCACGTGGCTGATCATGCACTGATCACGTGGCTGATCATGCACTGATCACGTGGCTGATCATGCACTGATCACGTGACTGATCATGCACTGATCACGTGGCTGATCATGCACTGATCACACGTGGCTGATCATGCACTGATCACGTGGCTGATCATGCACTGATCACGTGGCTGATCATGCACTGATCACGTGGCTGATCATGCACTGATCACGTGGCTGATCATGCACTGATCACGTGGCTGATCATGCACTGATCACGTGGCTGATCATGCACTGATCACGTGGCTGATCATGCACTGATCACGTGGCTGATCATGCACTGATCACGTGGCTGATCATCACTGATCACTGCTGATCATGCACTGATCACGTGACTGATCATGCACTGATCGCGGCTGATCATGCACTGATCACGTGGCTGATCATGCACTGATCACGTGGCTGATCATACACTGATCACGTGACTGATCATGCACTGATCACGTGGCTGATCATGCACTGATCACGTGGCTGATCATGCACTGATCACGTGACTGATCATGCACTGATCACGTGGCTGATCATGCACTGATCACGTGACTGATCATGCACTGATCACGTGGCTGATCATGCACTGATCACGTGGCTGATCATGCACTGATCACGCTGCTGATCATGCACTGATCACGTGGCTGATCATGCACTGATCACGTGGCTGATCATGCACTGATCACGTCACGTGCTGATCATGCACTGATCACGTGGCTGATCATGCACTGATCACTGATCATGCACTGATCACGTGCTGACATGCACTGATCACGTGGCTGATCATGCACTGATCACGTGGCTGATCATGCACTGATCACGTGGCTGATCATGCACTGATCACGTGGCTGATCATGCACTGATCACGTGGCTGATCATGCACTGATCACGTGGCTGATCATGCACTGATCACGTGGCTGATCATGCACTGATCACGTGGCTGATCATGCACTGATCACGTGGCTGCTGATCATGCACTGATCACGTGGCTGATCATGCACTGATCACGTGACTGATCATGCACTGATCACGTGGCTGATCATGCACTGATCACGTGGCTGATCATGCACTGATCACGTGGCTGATCATGCACTGATCACGTGGCTGATCATGCACTGATCACGTGATCTGATCATGATCACTGATCACATGCACTGATCACGGCTGATCATGCACTGATCACGTGGCTGATCATGCACTGATCACGTGGCTGATCATGCACTGATCACGTGGCTGATCATGCACTGATCACGTGGCTGATCATGCACTGATCACGTGGGCTGATCATGCACTGATCACGTGCTGATCATGCACTGATCACGTGGCTGATCATGCACTGATCACGTGGCTGATCATGCACTGATCACGTGGCTGATCATGCACTGATCACGTGGCTGATCATGCACTGATCACGTGACTGATCATGCACTGATCACGTGGCTGATCATGCACTGATCACGTGGCTGATCATGCACTGATCACGTGGCTGATCATGCACTGATCACGTGGCTGATCATGCACTGATCACGCTGATGGCTGATCATGCACTGATGATCACGTGGCTGATCATGCACTGATCACGTGGCTGATCATGCACTGATCACGTGGCTGATCATGCACTGATCACGTGGCTGATCATGATCACTACCTGATCACTGATGATCATGCACTGATCACGTGGCTGATCATGCACTGATCACGTGGCTGATCATGCACTGATCACGTGGCTGATCATGCACTGATCACGTGGCTGATCATGCACTGATCACGTGGCTGATCATGCACTGATCACGTGGCTGATCATGCACTGATCACGTGGCTGATCATGCACTGATCACGTGGCTGATCATGCACTGATCACGTGGCTGATCATGCACTGATCACGTGGCTGATCATGCACTGATCACGTGGCTGATCATGCACTGATCACGTGGCTGATCATGCACTGATCACGTGGCTGATCATTCACTGATCTGATCATGCACTGATCACGTGGCTGATCATGCACTGATCACTGGCTGATCATGCACTGATCACACTGATCATGCACTGATCACGTGGCTGATCATACACTGATCACGTGACTGATCATGCACTGATCACGTGGCTGATCATGCACTGATCATGATCACTGATCACGTGGCTGATCATACACTGATCACCTGGCTGATCATGCACTGATCACGTGACTGATCATGCACTGATCACGTGGCTGATCATGCACTGATCACGTGGCTGATCATGCACTGATCACGTGGCTGATCATACACTGATCACGTGACTGCATGCACTGATCACGTGGCTGATCATGCACTGATCACGTGGCTGATCATGCACTGATCACGTGGCTGATCATACACTAATCACGTGGCTGACATTCACTGATAACGTGACTGGTCATGCACTGATCACCTGTCTGATCATGCACTGATCACGTGGCTGATCATGCACTGATCTCAAAGCTGATCATACACTGATCACGTGACTGATCATGCACTGATAATATGCCTGATCATGCACTGATCAAGTGGCTGATAATGCACTGATCACGTGTCTGATCATACACTGACCACGGGACTGTGCATGCACTGATCAAATGGCTGATCATGCACTGATCACGTGCTTCATCATGCAGTGATCTCGTGGCTGATCATGAACAGATCACGTGGCTTTCATGCCCTGATCACGTGGCTGATCATATACTGATCACGTGACTGATCATGCACTGATCATGTGCCTGATCATGCACTGATCACGTGGCTGATCATGCATTGATCACGGCTGACCGTACACTGATCACATGACTGTGCGCATGCACTGATCACGTGGCTGATCATGCACTGATCACGTGGCTGATCACGGACTGATCATGTTGCGGATAATGCACTGATCACGTGGCTGATCATACACTCTTCACGTGGCTGACATTCACTGATCACGTGACTGGCCATGCACTGATCACCTGTCTGATCATGCACTGATCACGTGGCTGATCATGCTTTGGTAACTGGCTATCATACACTGGTCACGTGACTGATCATGGACTCTTCACGTGCCTGATCATGCACTGATCACGAGCCTGATCATGCACTGATCTCACGGCTGACCATACACTGATCACATGACTGATCATGCTCTGATCAAGTGCCTGATCATGAACTTACCACGTGGCTGATTATGCACTGATCACGAAGCTGATCATACACTGATCATGTAACTGTGCATGCACTGATCTCGTGCCTGATCTTGCAGTGATCACGTGGCTGATCATGCACTGATCACAAAGCTGAGCTTATACTGATCACGTGACTCTGCATGCACTGATCACGTGGGAGTTCATGCGCTGATAACATGGCTGATCATGCCCTGATACCGTGGCTATCATACACTGATCACGTGACTGATCATGCACTCTTCACGTGCCTGATCATGCACTGATCACGTGGCTGATCAAGCACTGATCACAAGCTGATCATACATTGATCCCATGACTGTGTATGCACTGAACACGTGGCTGATCATGCACTGATCACGTTGCGGATCATGCACTGATCACGTGGCTTATCATGCCCTATCACGTGTCTGATCATGCACTGATCACGTACCTGATCATGCACTGATCATTTGGCTGATAATACACTGATCATGTGACTGTGCATGCACTGATCACGTGGCTGATCATACACTGATTACGTGGCTGATCATGCACTGATCACATGGCAATCATGCACTGATCACGTGGCTGATCATACACTGATCACGTGACTGATCATGCACTGATCACGAGCCTGATCATGCACTGATCACGTGTCTGAACATGCACTGATCACGTGACTGGTCATGCACTGATAACGTGCCTGATCATGCACTGATCACGTGGCTGATCATATACTGATCACGTGACTGATCATGCACTGCTCAAATGCCTGATCATGCACTGAACACGTGGATGATCATGCACTGATCAGGAAGCTGATTATACAATGATCACGTGACTGTGCATGCACTGATCACGTGGCTGATCATGCACTGATCACGTGGCTGATAATGAACTGATCACGTGGCTGATCATACACTGATCACGTGCCTGATCATGCACTAATCATGTTGCGGATCATGCACTGATCACATGGATGATCATACACT
>NW_027220302.1:0-8435 GCF_027580195.1 Bos mutus
TACACTGATCGCGTGACTGTGCATGCACTGATCACGTGGCTGATCATGCACTGATCATCGTGTGAGCACTGATCACCGTGGCTGATCATGCACACTGATCACGTGGCTGATCATGCACTCGCGTGGCTGATCATGCACTGATCACGTGACTGATCATGCACTGATCACGTGACTGATCATGCACTGATCACGTGGCTGATCTGATGATCACTGGCTGATCACGTGACTGATCATGATCATGCACTGATCACGTGACTGATCATGCACTGATCACGTGGCTGATCATGCACTGATCACGTGGCTGATCATGCACTGATCACGTGACTGATCATGCACTGATCACGTGACTGATCATGCACTGATCGCGTGGCTGATCATGCACTGATCACGTGGCTGATCATGCACTGATCACGTGGCTGATCATGCACTGATCACGTGCTGATCACTGATCTGACTGATCACGTGGCTGATCATGCACTGATCATCGTGACTGATCATCATGCACTGATCGCGTGGCTGATCATGCACTGAATCACGTGGCTGATCATGCACTGATCACGTGGCTGATCATGCACTGATCACGTGACTGATCATGCACTGATCACGTGGCTGATCATACACTGATCACGTGGCTGATCATGCACTGATCACGTGGCTGATCATACACTGATCACGTGAATGATCATGCACTGATCATGTGGCTAACATGCACAGATTCCGTGGCTGATCATGCACTGATCACGTGACTGATCATGCACTGATCACGTGGCTATCATGCACTGATCACGTGGCTGATCATGCACTGATCACGTGGCTGATCATACACTGATCACGTGACTGTGCATGCAGTGATCTCGTGGCTATCATGCACTGATAACGGGACTGTGCATGCACTGACCACGTGGCTCATCATACACTAATAACGGGACTGATCATGCACTGATCACGTGGCTATCATGCACTGATCACGTGGCTGATCATGCACTGATCACGTGATCTGATCATGCACTGATCACGTGGCTGATCATGCACTGATCACGTGGCTGATCATGCACTGATCACGTGGCTGATCATACACTGATCACGTGACTGATCATGCACTGATCACGTGGCTGATCATGCACTGATCACGTGGCTATCATGCACTGATCACGTGACTGATCATGCACTGATGTGCTGTGGCTGATCATGCACTGATCACGTGGCTGATCATGCACTGATCACGTGGCTGATCATGCACTGATCACGTGGCTGATCATGCACTGATCACGTGGCTGATCATACACTGATCACGTGACTGTTCATGCACTGATCGCGTGGCTGATCATGCACTGATCACGTGGCTGATCATGCACTGATCACGTGGCTGATCATGCACTGATCACGTGACTGATCATGCACTGATCACGTGGCTGATCATGCACTGATCACTGATGACTGGCTGATCATGCACTGATCACGTGACTGATCATGCACTGATCACGTGGCTGATCATTCACTGCACTGATCGCGTGGCTGATCATGCACTGATCACGTGGCTGATCGTGGCTGATGCACACTGATCGCGATGCTGATCATGCACTGATCACGTGGCTGATCATGCACTGATCACGTGACTGATCATGCACTGATCACGTGGCTGATCATGCACTGATCACGTGGCTGATCATGCACTGATCACGTGGCTGATCATGCACTGATCACGTGGCTGATCATGCACTGATCACGTGGCTGATCATGCACTGATCACGTGGCTGATCATGCACTGATCACGTGGCTGATCATGCACTGATCGCGTGCTGATCATGCACTGATCACGTGGCTGATCATGCACTGATCACGTGCTGATCATGCACTGATCACGTGGCTGATCATGCACTGATCGTGGCTGATCATGCACTGATCACGTGGCTGATCATGCACTGATCATGCACTGATCACTGATCCGCTGATCATGCACTGATCACGTGACTGATCATGCACTGATCACGTGGCTGATCATGCACTGATCGCGTGGCTGATCATGCACTGATCACGTGACTGATCATGCACTGCTGATGCTGATCATGCACTGATCACGTGGCTGATCATGCACTGATCATCGTGGCTGATCATGCACTGATCACGTGGCTGATCATGCACTGATCACGTGGCTGATCATGCACACTGATCGTGACTGATCATGCACTGATCACGTGGCTGATCATGGCTGATCGCTGATCACTGATCTCATGGCTGATCATGCATCACTGATCCGTGACTGATCATGCACTGATCACGTGGCTGATCATGCACTGATCACGTGGCTGATCATGCACTGATCACGTGGCTGATCATGCACTGATCACGTGGCTGATCATGCACTGATCACGTGACTGATCATGCACTGATCACGTGGCTGATCATGCACTGATCCCGTGGCTGATCATGCACTGATCGTGGCTGATCATGCACTGATCACGTGGCTGATCATGCACTGATCACGTGACTGATCATGCACTGATCACGTGGCTCATGCACTGATGATCACGTGGCTGATCATGCACTGATCACGTGGCTGATCATGCACTGATCACGTGGCTGATCATGCACTGATCACGTGACTGATCATGATCACTGATCACGTGGCTGATCATGCACTGATCACGCTGATCTGATCATGCACTGATCACGTGGCTGATCATGCACTGATCACGTGGCTGATCATGACTCATGCACTGATCACGTGGCTGATCGTGACTGATCATGCACTGATCACGTGACTGATCACGTGCACTGATCATGGCTGATCATGCACTGATCATCGCACTGATCGCTGATCATACACTGATCACGTGACTGATCATGCACTGATCACGTGGCTGATCATGCACTGATCGTGTGGCTGATCATGCACTGATCACGTGGCTGATCATGCACTGATCACGTGGCTGATCATGCACTGATCGTGGCTGATCATGCACTGATCACGTGGCTGATCATGCACTGATCACGTGGCTGATCATGCACTGATCACGTGGCTGATCATGCACTGATCACGTGGCTGATCATGCACTGATCGCGTGACTGATCATGCACTGATCACGTGCTGATCATGCACTGATCACGTGACTGATCATGCACTGATCACGTGGCTGATCATGCACTGATCACGTGGCTGATCATGCACTGATCACGTGGCTGATCATGCACTGATCACGTGGCTGATCATGCACTGATCGCGCGTGGCTGATCATGCACTGATCACGTGGCTGATCATACACTGATCGCGTGACTGATCATGCACTGATCACGTGGCTGATCATGCATGCACTGATCCGTGGCTGATCATGCACTGATCACGTGGCTGATCATGCACACTGATCACGTGACTGATCATGCACTGATCACGTGGCTGATCATGCACTGATCACGTGGCTGATCATGCACTGATCGTCACGTGGCTGATCATGCACTGATCACGTGACTGATCATGCACTGATCACGTGACTGATCATGCACTGATCACGTGCTGATCATGCACTGATCACGTGGCTGATCATGCACTGATCACGTGGCTGATCATGCACTGATCACGTGGCTGATCATGCACTGATCACGTGGCTGATCATGCACTGATCACGTGACTGATCATGCACTGATCACGTGGCTGATCATGCACTGATCACGTGGCTGATCATGCACTGATCACGTGGCTGATCATGCACTGATCACGTGGCTGATCATGCACTGATCACGTGGCTGATCATGCACTGATCACGTGGCTGATCATGCACTGATCACGTGGCTGATCATGCACTGATCACGTGGCTGATCATGCACTGATCACGTGACTGATCATGCACTGATCACGTGGCTGATCGCTGGCTGATCATGCACTGATCTGCGTGGCTGATCATGCACTGATCACGTGGCTGATCATGCACTGATCACGTGGCTGATCATGCACTGATCACGTGGCTGATCATGCACTGATCACGTGGCTGATCATGCACTGATCACGTGGCTGATCATGCACTGATCACGTGCTGATCATGCACTGATCACGTGGCTGATCATGCACTGATCGCGTGGCTGATCATGCACTGATCACGTGGCTGATCATGCACTGATCGCGTGGCTGATCATGCACTGATCACGTGGCTGATCATGCACTGATCACGTGGCTGATCATGCACTGATCACGTGGCTGATCATGCACTGATCGCGTGTGCTGATCATGCACTGATCACGTGACTGATCATGCACTGATCACGTGGCTGATCATGCACTGATCACGTGGCTGATCATGCACTGATCCGTGACTGATCATGCACTGATCACGTGGCTGATCATGCACTGATCACGTGGCTGATCATGCACTGATCACGTGGCTATCATGCACTGATCACGTGGCTGATCATGCACACTGATCACGTGGCTGATCATGCACTGATCCGTGACTGATCATGCACTGATCACTGATCGTGCTGATCATGCACTGATCACGTGGCTGATCATGCACTGATCACGATGCTGCTGATCACACACTGATCACGTGACTGATCATGCACTGATCACGTGGCTGATCATGCACTGATCACGTGGCTGATCATGCACTGATCACGTGGCTGATCATGCACTGATCACGCGTGCTGATCATGCACTGATCACGTGGCTGATCATGCACTGATCACGTGGCTGATCATGCACTGATCACGTGGCTGATCATGCACTGATCACGTGGCTGATCATGCACTGATCACGTGGCTGATCATGCACTGATCACGTGCTGCTCATCTGATGCGTGACTGATCATGCACTGACGTGGCTGATCATGCACTGATCACGTGGCTGATCATACACTGATCACGTGGCTGATCATGCACTGATCACGTGGCTGATCATGCACTGATCACGTGGCTGATCATGCACTGATCACGTGGCTGATCATCACACTGATCACGTGACTGATCATGCACTGATCCGCTGATCATGCACTGATCATCACTGATCATGCACTGATCACGTGGCTGATCATGCACTGATCACGTGGCTGATCATGCACTGATCACGTGACTGATCATGCACTGATCACGTGGCTGATCATGCACTGATCACGTGGCTGATCATGCACTGATCGTGGCTGATCATGCACTGATCACGTGGCTGATCATGCACTGATCACGTGGCTGATCATGCACTGATCACGTGGCTGATCATGCACTGATCACGTGGCTGATCATGCACTGATCGCTGATCATGCACTGATCACGTGGCTGATCATGCACTGATCACGTGGCTGATCATGCACTGATCACGTGGCTGATCATGCACTGATCACGTGGCTGATCATGCACTGATCGCGTGACTGATCATGCACTGATCACGTGGCTGATCATGCACTGATCACGTGGCTGATCATGCACTGATCACGTGGCTGATCATGCACTGATCACGTGACTGATCATGCACTGATCACGCGTGGCTGATCATGCACTGATCACGTGACTGATCATGCACTGATCACGTGGCTGATCATGCACTGATCACGTGGCTGATCATGCACTGATCACGTGACTGATCATGCACTGATCACGTGGCTGATCATGCACTGATCACGTGGCTGATCATGCACTGATCACGTGGCTGATCATGCACTGATCACGTGGCTGATCATGCACTGATCACGTGGCTGATCATGCACATGATGATCACGTGCCTGATCATGCACTGATCACGTGGCTGATCATGCACTGATCACGTGGCTGATCATGCACTGATCACGTGGCTGATCATGCACTGATCACGTGACTGATCATGCACTGATCACGTGGCTGATCATGCACTGATCACGTGGCTGATCATGCACTGATCACGTGGCTGATCATGCACTGATCACGTGGCTGATCATGCACACTGATCGCGTGACTGATCATGCACTGATCGTGGCTGATCATGCACTGATCACGTGGCTGATCATGATCTGATGCGTGGCTGATCATGCACTGATCACGTGGCTGATCATGCACTGATCACGTGGCTGATCATGCACTGATCGTGGCTGATGCTGCACTGATCACTGATGATCGTGGCTGATCATGCACTGATCACGTGGCTGATCATGCACTGATCACGTGGCTGATCATGCACTGATCACGTGGCTGATCATGCACTGATCGCGTGGCTGATCATGCACTGATCACGTGACTGATCATGCACTGATCACGTGGCTGATCATGCACTGATCACGTGGCTGATCATGCACTGATCGTGGCTGATCATGCACTGATCACGTGGCTGATCATGCACTGATCACGTGGCTGATCATGCACTGATCACGTGACTGATCATGCACTGATCATCGTGGCTGATCATGCACTGATCGCGTGACTGATCATGCACTGATCACGTGGCTGATCATGCACTGATCACGTGGCTGATCATGCACTGATCACGTGACTGATCATGCACTGATCACGTGGCTGATCATGCACTGATCACGTGGCTGATCATGCACTGATCACGTGGCTGATCATGCACTGATCACGTGGCTGATCATGCACTGATCGTGACTGATCATGCTGATCATGCACTGATCACGTGACTGATCATGCACTGATCACTGTGGCTGATCATGCACTGATCACGTGCTGATCATACACTGATCACGTGGCTGATCATGCACTGATCGCGTGACTGATCATGCACTGATCACGTGGCTGATCATGCACTGATCACGTGGCTGATCATGCACTGATCACGTGGCTGATCATGCACTGATCACGTGGCTGATCATGCACTGATCACGTGGCTGATCATGCACTGATCACGTGGCTGATCATGCACTGATCACGTGACTGATCATGCACTGATCACGTGGCTGATCATGCACTGATCACGTGACTGATCATCATGCACTGATCACGTGGCTGATCATGCACTGATCACGTGGTTGATCATGGACTGATCACGTGGCAGATCATGCACTGATCACGTTGTTGATCATGCACTGATCACGTGGGAGATCATGCACTGATCACGTGACTGATCATGCACTGATCACGTGGGAGATCATGCACTGATCACGTGGCTGATCATACACTGATCACGTGGCTGATCATGCACTGATCGTGGCTGATCATACACTGATCACGTGGCTGAATGCACTGATCACGTGGCTGATCATGCACTGATCACGTGACTGATCATGCACTGATCACGTGGCTGATCATGCACTGATCGTGTGACTGATCATGCACTGATCACGTGGCTGATCATGCACTGATGATCGTGGCTGATCATGCACTGATCACGTGAATGATCATGCACTGATCACGTGATTGATCATGCACTGATCATGTGGCTATCATGCACTAATCACGTGACTGATCATACACTGATCACGTGACTGATCATACACTGATCACGTCCTGATCATGCACTGATCACGTGGCGGATCATGCACTGATCACGTGACTGATCATGCACAGATCACGTGTCTGATCATGCACTGATCACCTGGCTGATCATGCACTTATCACGTGGCTGATCATGCACTGACCACGAAGCTGATCATACACTGATCACGTGACTGTGCATGCACTGATCACGTGGCTGATCATGCACTGATCACGTGGCTGATCATGCACTGATCACGTGGCTGATCATGCACTGATCACGTGACTGAGCATGCACTGATCACGTGACTGTGCATGAACTGTTCTCGTGGCTGATCATGAACTGATCACGTGGCTGATCATGCACTCTTCCCGTGCCTGATCATGCACTGATCAGGTGGCTGATCATGCACTGAACACCTGGCTGAGCATGCACCGATAACCTTGATATCATGAAGCTGATCATGCACTGATCACGTGGCTGATGATCATGCACTGATCACGTGGCTGATCATGCACACTGATCACGTGGCTGATCATGCACTGATCACGTGGCTGATCATGCACTGATCACGTGGCTGATCATGCACTGATCACGTGGCTGATCATGCACTGATCACGTGACTGATCATGCACTGATCACGTGGCTGATCATGCACTGATCACGTGGCTGATCATACTCTGATTGGCTGATAATGCACTGATCTCGTGCCTGATCATGCACTGATCACGAAGCTGATCATACACTGATCACGTGACCGTGCATGCACTGATCACGTGGCTGATCATGCACTGTTCACGTGGGTGATCATGCACTGATCATGTGGCTGATCATACACTGATCACTTGACTGATCATACACTGTTCACATGGCTGTTCATGCACTGATCACTTAGCTGATCATACACTGATCACATTACTGGTAATGCCCTGATTAGGTGCCTGATCACGCACTGATCAGGTGGCTGATCATGCACTGATCCCTTGGATGATTATGCACTGATCACGTGGGGGTTCATGCACTGATCACGTGGCTGTCATCTGATCATGTGCCCC
>NW_027220303.1:0-16314 GCF_027580195.1 Bos mutus
TGATTACGTGGCTGATCATGCACTGATCACGTAGCTATCATGCACTGATCACATGGCTGATCATGTGCTGATCCCGTGGCTGATCATGCACTGATCGCGTGACTGATCATGCACTGATCACGTGGCTATCATGCACTAATCACGTTGCTGATCGGCACTGGTCAGGTGGCTATCCGCGCACTGATCACCTGGCTGATCGCGCGAGTCACATGGTGATCATTCACTGATCCGCAATGATCATGCACTGATCACGTGGCTGATCGTACGCATCAAGTGGCTGATCATTTCACTGATCATGACGAATCATGCACTGATCACGTGGCTGATGTACACTGATTTACGTGGCTGATCGTACGGTGATCCGCGTCGCTATCATGCACTGAACACGTGCCTGATCATTCACACTGATCGCGTGGCTGACCATGCACACGATCGCGTGCCTGATAATACACTGATCACGTGACTGATCATACACTGATCGTGACTGATCATGCATTGATCATATGGCTGATCATGCACTGATCACGTGCTGATCATACCCTTTGGTCGCGAGACTGCATCATGCACTGATCGCGTGGCTGATCATACACTGATCACGTGCGCTGATCATGCACTGATCGCAGACTGCACATGCTATTCCCGCGTGGCTGATATTGCACTGATCGCGTGATTTATCATGCACTGAAGGCGTGGCTGGCCATGCACTGATCCCGTGGCTGATTATGCACTGATCGTGTGGCTGATCATGCACTGATCTCGTGGCTGATCATACACTGATCACGTGGCTGATCATGAACTGATCGCGTGACTGATCATACAGTGATTCGCGTGGCTGATATTGCTGATCACGTGGCTGATCATGCACTGATCACGTGGCTGATCATGCACTGATCACCTGCTGATCATGCACTGATCATGTGGCTGATCATGCAATGATCACGTGGCTGATCATGCACTGATCGCGTGGCTGATCATGCACTGATCACGTGACTGATCATGCACTGATCACGTGGCTGATCATGCACTGATCGTGGCTGATCATGCACTGATCACGTGGCTGATCATACACTGATCGCGTGACTGATCATGCACTGATCACGTGGCTGATCATGCACTGATCGTGGCTGATCATGCACTGATCACGTGGCTGACCATGCACTGATCACGTGGCTGATCATGCACTGATCACGTGCACTGATCGCGGCTGATCGCGTGATCATGCACTGATCACGTGGCTGATCATGCACTGATCGCGTGGCTGATCATGCACTGATCACGTGGCTGATCATACACTGATCACGTGGCTGATCATGCACTGATCACGTTGGCTGATCATGCACTGATCACGTGGCTGATCATGCACTGATCACGATGGCTGATCATGGCACTGATCGTGACTGGCTGATCATGCACTGATCATCGTGGCTGATCATGCACTGATCACCGTGGCTGATCATGCACTGATCACGTGGCTGATCATGCACTGATCACGTGACTGATCATGCACTGATCACGTGGCTGATCATGCACTGATCACGTGGCTGATCATGCACTGATCACGTGGCTGATCATGCACTGATCACGTGGCTGATCATGCACTGATCACGTGACTGATCATGCACTGATCACGTGGCTGATCATGCACTGATCGCGTGGCTGATCATGCACTGATCACGTGACTGATCATGCACTGATCACGTGGCTGATCATGCACTGATCACGTGGCTGATCATGCACTGATCACGTGACTGATCATGCACTGATCACGTGGCTGATCATGCACTGATCACGTGGCTGATCATACACTGATCACGTGACTGATCATGCACTGATCACGTGGCTGATCATGCACTGATCACGTGGCTGATCATGCACTGATCACGTGGCTGATCATACACTGATCACGTGGCTGATCATGCACTGATCACGTGACTGATCGCCATGCACTGATCACGTGGCTGATCATGCACTGATCACGTGGCTGATCATGCACTGATCACGTGGCTGATCATGCACTGATCACGTGACTGATCATGCACTGATCACGTGACTGATCATGCACTGATCGCGTGGCTGATCATGCACTGATCGCGTGGCTGATCATGCACTGATCACGTGGCTGATCATGCACTGATCACGTGACCTGATCATGCACTGATCACGTGGCTGATCATGCACTGATCACGTGGCTGATCATGCACTGATCACGTGACTGATCATACACTGATCACGTGGCTGATCATGCACTGATCACGTGGCTGATCATGCACTGATCACGTGGCTGATCATGCACTGATCACGTGGCTGATCATGCACTGATCACGTGGCTGATCATGCACTGATCACGTGGCTGATCATGCACTGATCACGTGGCTGATCATGCACTGATCGCGTGACTGATCATGCACTGATCACGTGGCTGATCATGCACTGATCACGTGGCTGATCATGCACTGATCGCGTGGCTGATCATGCACTGATCACGTGACTGATCATGCACTGATCACGTGGCTGATGCATGCACTGATGATCACGTGACTGATCATGCACTGATCACGTGACTGATCATGCACTGATCACGTGGCTGATCATGCACTGATCACGTGACTGATCATGCACTGATCACGTGGCTGATCATGCACTGATCACGTGGCTGATCATGCACTGATCACGTGGCTGATCATGCACTGATCACGTGGCTGATCATGCACTGATCACGTGACTGATCATGCACTGATCACGTGGCTGATCATGCACTGATCACGTGGCTGATCATGCACTGATCACGTGGCTGATCTGATCACGTGACATGATCTGATCACGTGGCTGATCATGCACTGATCACGTGGCTGATCATGCACTGATCACGTGGCTGATCATGCACTGATCACGTGGCTGATCATGCACTGATCACGTGACTGATCATGCACTGATCACGTGGCTGATCGTGCACTGATCATGCTGACTGATCATCACGTGGCTGATCATGCACTGATCCACGTGGCTGATCATGCACTGATCACGTGGCTGATCATGCACTGATCACGTGGCTGATCATGCACTGATCACGTGGCTGATCATGCACTGATCACGTGGCTGATCATGCACTGATCACGTGGCTGATCATGCACTGATCACGTGGCTGATCATACACTGATCGCGTGGCTGATCATGCACTGATCACGTGCTGATCTGATCACGTGGCTGATCATGCACTGATCACGTGCTGATCATGCACTGATCCGTGGCTGATCATGCACTGATCACGTGGCTGATCATGCACTGATCACGTGACTGATCATGCACTGATCACGTGACTGATCATGCACTGATCACCTGGCTGATCATGCACTGATCACGTGACTGATCATGCACTGATCACGTGGCTGATCATACACTGATCACGTGACTGATCATGCACCTGTGGCTGATCATGCACTGACGTGGCTGATCATGCACTGATCACGTGGCTGATCATGCACTGATCACGTGTGACTGTGCATGCACTGATCGTGGCTGATGATGCACTGATCGTAGGTGTTCATAGACTAATCACGTTGTGGATCATGCACTGATCACGTAGCTGATCATGCACTGATGGCTGGCTGATCATGCACTGATCGAGCCTGATCATACACTGATCCCATAACTGATAATCACTGAACATGTGCCTGATCATTTACTGATCTCGTGTCAGATATGCTGCACTGATTAAAAGCTGATACACTGATCCGCGTGACTGTGCATGCACTAATCGCGTGCTGAACGTGCAATGATCACATGGCTGATGATACACTGGTCGTGGCTGATCATGCACTGGTCGCGTAACTTTCTTTTTTTGATCACATGGCTATCATGCATTCCCTTGGCTCATCATGCTGATCACGTGACTGATCGTAGCGTGGTCCTGCAGCTATATCATGCACGCGATCACGTGGCTGATGGTACTGATCATGTGACTGATCGTGCATGATCGCGTGGCTGATCATGCATGATCACGTGGCTGATCATACGCAATCACATGACTGTGCATGCACTGTTTTCTTGACTGATCATGCACTGATCATGTGCCTGATCATACTTATCACGTAGAAGCTGATCATACACTGATCCCGTGACTCTGCATGCACTGATCACGTGACTGAGCATGCGCGATCATTTAGCTGATGCATACGCAGATCAAAGGCTGATCATGCACTGATCGCAGCTGATCATACACTGATCGCGTGACTCTGCATGAACTGATCGTAGCTGATCTTGCAATCACGGGCTGATCAGGCACTGATCCGTGGCTGATCGCCACACTGATCACGTGACTCTGCATACGCTAATCACGCTGACTGAACATGCGGTGATCACGTAGCTGATCGCCCACGCACGATCGCGTGACAGTGCATGCACTGATCACGTGGCTGAACATGCAATGCTCACCTGACTGAGCATATGCACTGATCGAGTAACTGATCATTCACTGATCATGTGGGAGATCATGCACTGATCACGTGGCTGATCATGCACTGATCACCTGGCTGATTATGCACTGAAAACGCGCTATCATACACAGTAACGGCTGTTCATGCACTCTTCGTACCTGATCATGCACTTTGATCACGTGGCTGACCATGCACTGATCACGAAGCTGATCATACACTGATCACGTGACTGTTGTACGCGATCACGTGGCTGAACAGCCTGACCAGTCGCGTTGCTGATCATGCACTGTTCACTGGATTTGATCATCACTGATCCGTGGGAGATCATGCACTGATCACGTGGCGATCATACCACTGATCACGTGGCTAATCATGAAATAATCGCAGGCTGATCGCACTGATCACGTGACTGTGCATGCACTGATCGCGTGGCTGATCATACACTGATCGTGACTGATCATGCACTGATCGCGCGCGTGATCATGCACTGATCACGAGGCTATCATGCAGTGATCCCGTGGCTGATTATGCTGATCCATGTGACTGATCAAAGGCTGGTCATGACTGTGCGCACTGATCACGTGGCTGATCATCGCACTGATCAGCTGTGACTGATCATGCACTTTTCACTGGCCTGATCAAGAAGCTGAATGGTCGTGACTCTCATGGACTGATCACGTGGCTGATCAGGAACGCTCACTACGATCGTGTGACCGATCGTGCCTCATCATACAGTGCGTGACTGTGCACATGACGCACTGGTACCGTGGCTGATCATGCACTCTTCTCGTGGCTGATCATGCACTGATCACGTGCCTGATCATGCACTGATGTGGGGCTGATCATGCACTGATGCGTGACTGATCATGCACTGATCACGCGGCTGATCCAACTGATCACGCGGCTGATCATGCACTGATCTGCGTGACTGATCATGCGCTGATCACATGCCTGATCATGCACTGATCGCGTGGCTGATCCTGCGCGCGATCCCTGCCTGATCATGCACTGATCGCGTGGCTGATCATGCACTGATCACGTGCCTGATCATACAATGGTCACGTGACTGTACATGCACTGATCACATGGTGATCATGCACTGATCACGTGCCTGATCATACACTGATCACGCGTGCCTGAATATTCACTGATCGCGTGACTGTGCATACACTGATCACAAGGCTGATCAAACACTGATCGCGTGACTGCATGCAGTCATCACGTGGCTGATCATGATCTAATCACCAAGCTGATCGTACGCTGATCGCGTGACTGAATATACACTGTTCACGTGACTGAACATGCACTGATCACGTGGCTGAGCATGCACTAATCACGTACGGATCATGCACTGATCATCGTGGCTGATCAGGCAGTACATGCACTCATCAAGCTGATCATCACGCTGATCACGTGACTGTGTATGCACTGAACACCTGGCTGATCTGCACTGATCGCGTGGCTAATCACGAACTGATCCACGTGGTTGATATTTTTACTGATCACGTGGCTGATCGCATGCTAATCATCTCATGTACCTGATCGTGACTGTGCATGCTGATCGCGTGGTTTATCATGCACTGATCGTGCCTGATATACGTAATCACCGACTCATGCACTGATCACGTGCCTGATCATACACTGATCACGAGACTGATCATGCGCAATCACGTGACTCATCATGCACTGATCACGTGGCTGATCATACATTGATCACGTGACTGTGCATGCACTCTTCACCTGCCTGAGCCGCTACACTGATCCCCATGGCGATCTTTCACTGATCGCGTGGCTGATCGCCCTGACGCAATCGTGCCTGATCATACACTTATCACGTGACTGTGCTGCAGTCATCACCTGGCTGATAATGAACTGATCACGTGGCTGAGCATGCATGATCACGAAGCTGATCATACAGTGATCGCGTGACTGCACATGCACTAGTCCATGGATGATCGTGCAATGATCCGTGGCTCATCATCCACTGATCGCGTGACTGTGCATGCACTGAACACGTGACTGATCATTCACTGATCACGTGGGAGATCATGAACTGATCACGTGCCTGATCATGCACTTATCCCTTGCTGATCCTGCGGTCATAACCTGCCTGATAATGAACTGATCCGTGGCTGTCCGTACTGATCACGTGGCTGATCATACACTGATCACGTTCCTGATCGTACACTGATCAAGTGGCTTGCCATGCACTGATCACGTGGCTGCTCATGCACTGATCACGTGGCTGATCATGCACTGATCACATGACTATCATGCACTGATCACGTGGCTGATCATGCTTTGATCGTGGCTGATCATGCACTGATCGCGTGACTGATCATGAGTCACGTGCTATCACATGACCATGCACTGATCCGTGACTGATCATGCACTGATCATGTGGCTGATCATGAACTTATCACTTGCCTGATCATGCACTTATCCCGTGACTCTGCATGGACTGATCTCATGGCTGATCATACACTGATCGCGTGACTGATCATGCGCTGATCACTGCCTGATCTTGCACTGTTCATAAACTGATCATGCACTGATTACCTGGTTGATCATACACTGATCCCGTTGCTGATAATGCACTAATCACCCGAGCTGATCATGCACCTCTTCGTGACTGATCATTCACTGATCACAAGGCTGATCATGCACAGCTGATCACCTGGTGATCGTGCACTGTTCATGTGCCTGATCATGCACTGATCACGCAGGCTGAACATGCACTAATCGCGTGGCGGATGTTACACTGATCACCCGGCTGATCATACACACTGATCACGTGGCTGATCATGCACTCATCACCTGGCTGATCGTACACTGATCACGTGGCTGATCATGCACTGATCACCTGCCTGATCATGCACTGATCACGTGGCTGATCATGCACTGATCACTGGCTGATGCGCACTGAAAACCTTGACTGATCATGCACTCTTCACGTGCCTGATCATTCACTGATCGCGTGGCTGATCTTGCACTGATCACGTGCCTGATCGCCCACACTGATCCCACCAGCTGATCATGCACTGATCACGTGGCTGATCTTGCACTCTTCGTGGCTGAACATGCACTGATCACGTTGCTGATCATGCACTGATCACATGGCTGATCATTCACTGATCCGTGGCTGATCATGCATGATTACGTGGCTGATCATACACACTGATCACGAGACTGTATCATGAAATAATCACGAAGCTGATCATGCACTGATCCGCGTGGCTGATCGCCACTGATCGCGTGGCTGATCATGCACTGATCGCGTGGCTGATCATGCACTGATCACGTGGCTGATCATGCACTGATCATGCTGACTGATCATGCACTGATCACGTGCCTGATCGCCAGACTGATCACGTGGCTGATCATGCTTATCCATGACTGATCATGCACTGATCGCGTGCCTGATCATGCACTGATCACACAGCTGACCATACACTTTTCATGAAGCTGATCATACACTGATCACGTGACTGATCATGCACTGATCACGCGGCTGATCATGCACTGATCGCGTGACTGATCATGCACTGATCACGTGCCTGATCATGCACTGATTAAGCGAGACTGATCATGCACTGATCACGTTGCTGATCATGCACTGATCTCCCGGCTATCATGCACTGATCACGTGGCTGATCATGCACTGATCGTGGCTGATCATACATTTGAGTCGCGTGACTATCATTTGCACTGATCCGTGCCTGATCAAGACTTATCGCGTGACTGATCATGCACTGATCACGTATTTGATCATGCACTGATCCGTGCCTGATCATGCACTCATCACGTGTTTGATCGTACAGCCTCTTCAGGGTACTGATCATTGCGCACGATCACGTGGCTGACCATGCAGTGATCGCGAAGCTGATCGCCACACTGATCGCGTGACTGCACATGCACTGATCACGTGGCTGATCATGCACTGATCACGTGGCTGATCTTGCTCTTCACGTGACTGATCATGCACTGACCCGCGTGGCTGATTATGCAGTGATCAGCGAAGCTGATCATGCACTAATCACGAGACTGACCATGCAGTGATCGTGGCTGATCATACACTGATCGCGTGGCTGATCATACACTGATCACGTGATTGATCATGCCCTATTCACGTGACTGCTCATGCACTGATCACGTGCCTGATCATGCACTGATCACGTAGCTCATCATGCACTGATCGCGTGGCTGATCATACACTGATCGCGTGACTGTGCGGCACTCATCCTGTGTCTGATCATTCACTGATCACAAACTGATCTGTGCATGAACACGTGACTGAAAATGGACTGATCCCCGTGGCTGATAATCACGTGGCTGATCGCCGTGACTGATCATCACACTGATCCGTGACTGTGCATGCACTGATCACGTGGCTGATCATTCACTGATCACGTGGCTGATCATGCACTGATCGCGTGCCTGATCATGCACTGATCCATTGGCTGATCATGCACTGATCACGTGGCTGATCATGCACTGATCGAAGCTGATCTTACACTAATCACGTGACTGTAATGCACTGACCTGCTTGATCGTTCACTGATCACGTGGCTGATCATGCGTGAATACGTGCCTGATTATACACTGATCACGTGACTGTGCATGCACTGATCACGTGGCTGATCATGCACTGATCACGTGGCTGATCATGCACTGATCACGTGACTGATAATGCACTGATCCACGTGACTGCCCATTCACTGATCACGTGGCTGACCGTTCACTGATCGCGTGGCTGATCATCCACTGATCACGTGGCTGATCATACACTGATCGCGTGGCTGAACATGCATGATCCCGTGGCTGATCTTTCACTCTTCGTGGCTGATCATTCACTGATCACGTGACTGATCATGCACCTGATCACGTGGCTGATCATGAACTGATCGCCTGGCTGATCATACACTGTTCACGTGACTGTGCATGCACTGATCGCGTGGCTCATCATTCACTGATCGCGTGGCTGATCATGCACTGATCACGTGCCTGATCATACACTGATCCCGTGACTGATCATGCACTGATCCGTGGCTGATCATGCACTGATCTAGTGGCTGATCATACACTGATCACGAGCTGATCATCCCACTGATCACGTGGCTGATCATGCACTGATCACGTGACTGATCATGCACTGATCGCGCGTGGCTGATTATGCACTGATCACGTGACTGAACATGCACTGATCACATTGGCTGATGATGCACTGATTCGTGGCTGATCATCCACTGATCACGTGGCTTCATGCACTGATCACATGGCTGATCGTGCACTGATCCCGTGGCTCATCATGCACTGATCGCGTGGCTGATCATGCACTGATCACGTGACTGAACATCCACTGATCACGTGGCTGATCATGCACTGATCACGTGACTGATCATGCACTGATCCACCTGACTGATCATGCACTGATCACGTGGCTATCATGCACTGATCACGAAGCTGATCATACACTGATCACGTGACTGATCATGCACTGATCACGTGGCTGATCATTCACTTATCACGTGGCTGATCATGCACTTGATCATGTGGCTGATCATGCACTGATCGCGTGACTGATCATGCACTGATCGCGTGGCTGATCATGCACTGATCGTGGTGGCTGATCATGCACTGATCGTGGCACGTGGCTGATCGTGCACTGATCGTGCCTGATCATGCACTGATCCGCGTGGCTGATCATCCGCACTGATCGCGTGGCTGATCATGCACTGATCACGTGGCTGATCATGCACTGATCACGTGGACTGCATGCACTGATCACGTGGCTGATCATGCAGTGATCCCGTGCCTGATGTGCACTGATTAGCGTGGCTGATCATGCACTGATCACGTGGCTGATCATTCACTGATCACGTGGCTGATCATGCACTGATCACGTGGCTGATCATGCACTGATCACGCGACTGATCATGCACTGATCGCGTGCCTGATCATTCACTGATCACGTGACTGATCATACACTGATCACGAGGCTGATCATGCACTGATCACGTGGCTGATCATGCACTTATCACGTGCCTGATCATGCACTGATCACCTGGCTGATCATGCACTGATCACGTGGCTGATAATGCACTGATCACGTGACTGATCATTCACTGATCACGTGGCTGAACCATGCACTGAACGTGGCTGATCGTACACTGTCATGTGACTGATCATGCATGATCACGTGGCTGAACATGCAATGATCACGTGGCTGATCATGCACTGATCGCGTGGCTGATCATGCACTGATCGCGTGGCTGATCATGCACTGATCACGTGGCTGATCATGCACTGATCCCTGGCTGATCATGCACCTGATCACGTGACTGATCATACACTGATCACGTGGCTGATCTTGCACTGATCACGTGGCTGATCATACACTGATCCGTTGCTGATCATGCACTGATCACGTGACTGATCATGGACTGATCACGTGCCTGATCATGCACTGATGGCGTGGCTGATCATGCACTGATCACTGAGCTGATCATGCACTGATCGTGACTCATCATGCACTGATCACGTGACTGATCATGCACTAATCACGTGGCTGATCATGCACTGATCATCCGCGGCTGATCATACACTGATCAAGTGGCTGATCATGCACTGATCGTGTCTGATCATACACTGATCACGTGACTGATCATACACTTGCTGATCACGTGAGACTGCATGCACTGATCACGTGGCTGATCATGCACTGATCACGTGGCTGATCATGCACTGATCACGTGGCTGATCATGCACTGATCACGTGGCTGTGCATGCACTGATCACGTGGCTGATCATGCACTGATCACGTTGCTGATCATACACTAATCACCCAGACTGATCATGCACTGATCCGTGACTGATCATGCACTGATCCGTGGCTGATCATGCACTGATCACGTGGCTGATCATGCACTGATCACTGGCTGATCATTCACTGATCGCGTGGCTGATCATGCACTGATCACGTGGCTGATCATACACTGATCGCGTGACTGATCATGCACTGATCACGTGCCTGATCATACACTGATCACATAACTGATCATGCACTGATCACGTGGCTGATCATGCACTGATCACGTGACTGATCATGCACTGATCACGTGGCTGATCATGCACTGATCACGTGGCTGATGATGCACTGATCACGTGACTGATCATGCACTGATCACGTTGCTGATCATGCACTGATGCGTGGCTGATCATGCACTGATCACGTGGCTGATCATGCACTCATCACGTGGCTGATCATGCACTGATCGCGTGACTGATCATGCACTGATCCGTGCCTGATCATGCACTGATCACGTGGCTGATCATGCACTGATCACGTGGCTGATCATGCACTGATCGCGTGGCTGATCATGCACTGATGCGTGGCTGATCATACGAACTGATCACGTGACTGATCATGCACTGATCACGTGGCTGATCAATGCACTGATCACGTGGCTGATCATGCACTGATCACGTGGCTGATCATGCACTGATCACGTGACTGATCATGCACTGATCACGTGGCTGATCATGCACTGATCACGTGGCTGATCATGCACTGATCGCGTGGCTGATCATGCACTGATCACGTGACTGATCATGCACTCATCGTGACTGATCATGCACTGATCACGTGTGGCTGATCATGCACTGATCACGTGGCTGATCATGCACTGATCACGTGTCTGATCATGCACTGATCACGTGGCTGATCATGCACTGATCACGTGCCTGATCATGCACTGATCACGTGGCTGATCATACACTGATCACGTGGCTGATCATGCACTGATCACGTGGCTGATCATACACTGATCACCTGACTGATCATGCACTGATCACGTGGCTGATCTTTCACTGATCGCATGGCTGATCATGCACTGATCCGTGCCTGATCATGCACTGATCACGTGACTGATCATACACTGATCACGTGGCTGATCATGCACTGATCACATGACTGATCATGCACTGATCACGTGACTGATCATGCACTGATCACGTGGCTGATCATGCACTGATCACGTGGCTGATCATACACTGATCGTGGCTGATCATGCACTGATCACGTGGCTGATCATGCACTGATCACGTGACTGATCATACACTGATCACGTGGCTGATCATGCACTGATCACGTGGCTGATCATGCACTGATCATGTGACTGATCATGCACTGATCACGAAGCTGATCATGCACTGATCACGTGGCTGATCATGCACTGATCGTGGCTGATCATGCACTGATCACGTGGCTGATCATGCACTGATCACGTGGCTGATCATGCACTGATCACGTTGTGCTGATCATGCACTGATCACGTGACTGATCATGCACTCATCCGCACTGATCATCACGTGGCTGATCATGCACTGATCCGTGACTGATCATGCACTGATCACGTGACTGATCATGCACTGATCGTGGCTGATGCACTGATCACGTGACTCTGCATGCACTGATCACGTGGCTGATCATGCACTGATCACGTGGCTGATCATGCACTGATCACCTAGCTGATCATGCCACTGATCATATGACTGATCATGCACTGATCACGTGGCTGATCATGCACTGATCACGTGACTGATCATGCACTGATCACGTGACTGATCATGCACTGATCACGTGCCTGATCATTCACTGATCGCGTGGCTGATCGTTGCACTGATCACCTGCCTGATCATGCACTGATCACGTGGCTGATCATGCACTGATCACGAAGCTGATCATACACTGATCACGTGGCTGATCATGCACTGATCACGAAGCTGATCATACACTGATCACGTGACTGTGCATGCACTGATCGCATGGCTGAACATGCAATGATCACGTGGCTGATCATGCACTGATCACCGTGACTGATCATGCACTGATCACGCGACTGATCATACACTGATCACGTGGCTGATCATGCACTGATCCGCGTGACTGATCATACACTGATCACGTGACTGATCATGCACTGATCACGTGACTGATCATGCACTGATCACGTGGCTGATCATACACACTGATCACGTGGCTGATCATGCACTGATCACGTGGCTGATCATACACTGATCACGTGGCTGATCATGCACTGATCACGTGGCTGATCATGCACTGATCACGTGACTGATCATGCACTGATCACGCTGACTGATCATGCACTGATCACGTGGCTGATCATGCACTGATCGCGTGGCTGATCATACACTGACCGCGTGACTGATCATGCACTGATCACGTGACTGATCATGCACTGATCACGTGGCTGATCATGCACTGATCACGAAGCTGATCATACACTGATCACGTGGCTGATCATACACTGATCACGTGGCTGATCATGCACTGATCACGTGACTGATCATGCACTGATCACGTGGCTGATCATGCACTGATCACGTGGCTGATCATGCACTGATCACGTGACTGATCATACACACTGATCACGTGACTGATCATGCACTGATCACGTGGCTGATCATGCACTGATCACGTGGCTGATCATACACTGATGATCGCGTGACTGTGATCATGCACTGATCACGTGGCTGATCATGCACTGATCACGTGGCTGATCATGCACTGATCACGTGACTGATCATGCACTGATCACGTGGCTGATCATGCACTGATCACGTGGCTGATCATGCACTGATCACGTGGCTGATCATACACTGATCACGTGACTGATCATGCACTGATCCCGTGGCTGATCATGCACTGATCACGTGGCTGATCATGCACTGATCACGTGGCTGATCATTCACTGATCACGTGACTGATCATGCACTGATCACGTGGCTGATCATGCACTGATCACGTGACTGATCATGCACTGATCACGTGGCTGATCATACACTGATCACGTGGCTGATCATGCACTGATCACGTGGCTGATCGCGCACTGATCGCGTGGCTGATCATGCACTGATCACGTGGCTGATCATGCACTGATCATGAGGCTGATCATGCACTGATCACGTGGCTGATCATGCACTGATCGTGGCTGATCATTCACTGATCACGTGGCTGATCATGCACTGATCGCGTGGCTGATCATGCACTGATCACGAAGCTGATCATGCACTGATCGCGTGGCTGATCATGCACTGATCACGTGGCTGATCATACACTGATCGCGTGACTGATCATGCACTGATCACGTGGCTGATCATGCACTGATCGTGACTGATCATGCACTGATCACGTGGCTGATCATGCACTGATCACGTGGCTGATCATGCACTGATCACGTGCCTGATCATGCACTGATCACGTGCCTGATCATGCACTGATCCCGTGGCTGATCATGCACTCATCACGTGCCTGATCATGCACTGATCACGTGGCTGATCATGCACTGATCACGTGCCTGATCATGCACTGATCACGTGACTGATCATGCACTGATCACGTGGCTGATCATGCACTGATCGCGTGGCTGATCATGCACTGATCGCTGTGACTCTGCATTGCACTGATCACGTGGCTGATCATGCACTGATCCGTGGCTGATCATGCACTGATCACGTGACTGATCACGAGACTCATGCACTGATCACGTGGCTGATCATGCACTGATCACGTGGCTGATCATGCACTGATCACGTGGCTGATCATGCACTGATCACGTGGCTGATCATGCACTGATCACGTGACTGATCATGCACTGATGCATGCAATGATCGCGTGGCTGATCATGCACTGATCACGTGGCTGATCATGCACTGATCACGTGGCTGATCATGCACTGATCACGTGGCTGATCATGCACTGATCACGTGGCTGATCATGCACTGATCATATGGCTGATCATGCACTGATCACGTGACTGATCATGCACTGATCCGCGTGGCTGATCATGCACTGATCACGTGGCTGATCATACACTGATCATATGGCTGATCATGCACTGATCACGTGGCTGATCATGCACTGATCACGTGACTGATCATGCACTGATCATCACGTGGCTGATCATGCACTGATCACGTGGCTGATCATTCACTGATCATCGTGACTGATCATGGCTATCTGATCCACGTGACTGATCATACACTGATCACGAGACTGTGGCTGTGGCTGTCATGCACTCTTCAGGTGCCTGATCATGCACTGATCACGTGGCTGACCATGCAATGATCACGAAGCTGATCATACACTGATCACGTGACTCTGCATGCACTGATCACATGGCTGAACATGCAATGATCACGTGGCTGATCATTCACTGATCACGAAGCTGATCATACACTGTTCACGTGACTGTGCATGCACTGAACACGTGGCTGAACATCTGGCAGTGATCACGTGGCTGATGACGCACTGATTACGTGGCTGATCATGCACTGATCACGTGACTGATCATGCACTGATCATGGCTGATCACATGCCTGACCGTGGCTGATCACTCATCACGTAGCTCATCATGCACTGATCACGTGACTGATCATGCACTGATCACGTGCCTGATCATACACTGATCATGAGACTGCACATGCACTGATCACGTGACTGATCATGCACTGATCATGTGGCTATCATGCACTGATCACATGACTGATAATATACACTGATCACGAGACTGCACATGCACTGATCAAGTGGCTGATCATGCAGTGATCACGTGCCTGATCATGCCCTGATCATGTGGCTATCATGCACTGATCACGTGACTGATTATGCACTCTTCACGGGCCTGATCATGCACTGATCATGTGGCTGATCATGCACTGAAGACGAAGCTGATCATACACTGATCTCGGGACCATGCAAGCACTGATCACGTGACTGATCATGCACTAATGACGTTGCACGTCATGCACTGATCACTCGGCTGATCATACACTGATCATGAGGCTGTTCATGCACTCA